>NW_020455788.1:3839920-3910309 GCF_003342845.1 Nothoprocta perdicaria
TTTTTTTTTTTTTTTTTTTTTTTTTTTTTTTTTTTTTTTTTTTTTTTTTTTTTTTTTTCTATCTGCAGACATCATGTAGTCTTGAATAAATTATATCTGTACCTTGAAATATATCAATGTCAGCTGACTGAAGAATCTGGAATCTTAATGGAAATGACCAAATCTTCTTTGTGAAAACCATCTATCTACAATATAATTGATATCTCATGGGATGGTAGGGTAAGTAAATGCTTATATGCTGAAAAAAACATGAACTCAGTATTTAATCAATGAAATGGATCATTGGTATTTCAAAGGCTACTGAAATCAGGATAGAGAACTGTTTGAATATATTAACTTTTGTGCGTATTGCTGTCATGAATCAAAGTGTTATTGCTATCCTTCAGCATGTAGAAGCTGTTGAAATTATGTTCAATAAACATGAGTCTCTATATTATGTCAAAGATTTACTATTATTTTTTCCTTTTTCTTGTTACGTCTCTTGGGAGGTGGGGGAGAAAAATGGAGCTAATTTGGAGCTAATGGATAATAATATGATATTTTTACAATTTCTCCCAGGAAAGGTTCAGTTCTTTCCATTCCCATTCTGACCAATGAGTTCTTGTAATCATTTCATTATCATTATGGGTTCTTGCTTTATTCTTAATTATAAAAGATGGCTTACTGGTTGTGTTCCATTCTATAAAATAATTCTGGCTTGCTTTGGTAATGTGGACAAAACTTTTAGGACAACATTTTTCACAAATTGTTATTGATATTTTTAGTAATTCAGTACTTCAGTTTGATATACATTCTTGTAAAAATACACCAGTACAAAACTGAGACCATCTCTATATAGACCTTTAGATTTGCTTTTTATATTATTGTCATTATATTTACACAGACTTCTTTGAAGTAGTCATTGAGAAGCCCAGAGAAATTCAAACTGTTGTTGTTGTGAGATCATTCCGGTGCAAATTATTCTTCTGAGATGGGCAGAACTGGTTTTGCCATTCTCAATCTATAGCTTTTGTTTAATCTTAATCTAAACGGTCAGTTTCTGCCTGGCTTCTCTTTGTCTACTGTTTTGGCAAAAAGAACTAAGGTTTATGGTATTCATATGAGATCATTTATTGAGAGTTATAAGAAGCACATTCTGCACGTAATTTGACACAGAATCTACTATGGTAGATATATTCTGATTTGAAGTGGTAAATAAACAACGAGTAAAACTTGCATAGCTTGTCACTCTGTAAGTTAAGATGCTTAGGAGCTAGAGAAGAATACACACTGGAGTATTATTATTATTATTATTGAACTGCTATATTACCATGTGAAAATCTACATAACATGTCAATGTATATGTTAAAAGTACTCAAAAACTGTTCTCAGATACACATTGGGATATTTAAGTCATTGTAAAAAATGTTTCGTTAACTGATAAGTCTACTTTGTACACTGGAGCTGTGGACTCCTTATCCTGTTGACTTTGGCCCCTTTTCTCTCAAGCTTTCCTGCTCTGGCTGTGCAATGAAGGAGCTAGCCCTCTGTCAGGGCAAATGAATAATCAAAGGGGTACTCTAGTATTTTCCAGATTAGACATTTTATTCATTTCCCCACACTTGAAACTGAAGGAGACCAAGAATGAACTACAATCAATATTTTCTGTGCCTGAAAGTCTGAGACCTCCATGCACCTTGTTGCATTTCTTAATATTCTATACAATTTCCTTTCACATTAAATTAATCGATGAATTAGCTTTCTTCATGGTTTCCATGTCCCTTTACATCAAAATAAAACTCCTGTTGTTATGACTATAGGATTGGCTTCTGAATACAGTTTGATTGTGCTTAGAGTTTAATTTTTCTTTAACTGGGCTATCAGATTTTAACTCTAATGAATTTCATCTTCTCTTATTGTGAAGCCATTTCTCTTCATTTTCTTTTTCTTTTTTTATTTTAACAAAGATTTATGATTTGTCTGTTTCCTTGCTGCTTTCCATATTTATGACGTGTCTTATATATTTGGGTATTTTTTTGTAAAGATTCTATTGCTGTTTTTCTAGAAATTCTGGACAAGAAAATGAGTGTTGATTTGCAGTGTATTCTGAAAATGCTACCACTACTGAATAGATGGTTGTGGAGTCCACATCACATGTGTAATGAGGTCTGAATATCAAAGAATGACCGTTTCCCCATGACTTTTAAACATCTGTCATTTTCATTGGAGCTGCTACTAATTCTTCTGCTGAAATACCAGCTACCAGAAAATCTGGCTTAACTGATTCTTTTTCAGTCAGGCAGTTAGGAAATTTTAGGGAAAAAAAAAAAAAAAAAGGTTGAAATATTCTGGTTGCATAGTAGTATTGGTTTAGGTGCTATATAGAGACACATCTAGTAGTCTGAATGATTCATTCATAACAATTAAAAAAACTGTATGTTGTAGACCAAATGTCTTCTCGCTTTCTCTCTCTTTTCTAATTGCACATGATAAAATGTGAATGCTCTCATTTATGAATTTTTACCTTTTGTAGATATAGCTTGTTTCAAACCTCTGGTATGAAAACCCCTGGTTCCTTGATTTCAAAGAACTGTTTTGATGAAAACCTAATTCCTTAGCATTTCCCCAAAGGTGGCCATTTTAAAGATAGTTTCTAGTAAACTTTCTGGAACTTTTTCAGAGGTTACCATATATATTCACAGGATTTTTACTAATTTTACTAATTTAGAGGTATTCCGTTATTGTTGAAATGATATCTTATCTTGGCATAACTGCTCAACTTTTTCACTCATTTGTAACCTTTGTGTGCACCAAATTTGTGAACAAAATACATAAAATATTATCATATTAGAGAGGAGATATTAGTACAGGCAAAATGCTACATGAGTGTCCGGATTTCAATTAGGATGAATTAACACTATATGAAGTACTTTAAGCTTCTAAGACTTTTTGAAAAATGGGACTTAGAAAATATTCCAGAGGACAGGGAAATTAGCCTAGCCTAAGCATTTACTTAGTGATGTTTATGTAAATAGGATTGTATTGAGGGCTAATGAATGGCTGAGGGCCAACCACTATGACTGCTAAAAAGCAGGAGATGTATTGTTCTTTCTTTTATTGCAGTGCAAGTACTCTGGGGATATTTTCTCCTGTATTTTTCCTGTGTATTTGTGAGCCCTAGTCATGCCACAGCATGGGGAAAATGTTTCCCATAGGACTAACGATATCCTGTGACTTTTGGCCTTGTAACGTTCATATTCTGTAGCTTATGTCACCTTTATCACCTACATTTAGTAGAGTATTTGTCTCTGGCTGAACTACTCAGGTGTGACCTCAAAATCCTTGTACGTGTTCACCACTGTTATTTGGTGTAGCAGAATCTCAACCCTCTTGCAAAGAGTGCAACTTTTAAAATGGGAGTCATTTCTCTAACATTTAGGTTAGTCTTTCTTTTTTTTTTTTTTTTTTTTTTTTTNTTTTTTTTTTTTTTTTTTTTTTTTTTTTTTTTTTTTTTAATTCCAGATGTTCTTAACATCTCTTCTCAAATGTCCTAGAACACAAAGTGAAATCTTTGTCATTTTAGATGCAGAGCTCCCTTTGACTTTGACAAGCAGATGTTCATATGTAACCTGTCAATTTGGCATTATGTGATTTTTATGTGTGAATGTGATTTTTATATGTAATGGAAATTGCAGGAAAACAACAGTTTAAAGAATTCTAATTTTTACCATGGTCAATCCACAATCCAGTAATCTACCATCTGTCCTGCAGCTACCTGCTGTTGTAGAAGGAGGTGCACAGAGAAATAAATTGTACAATAAATGCTAGATAGGACAGCAGACTGCGAGCAACTATTTGTGGACAGATGTTATCAGTCTAGATGCTAAACATGGCCCTTTGTTTCAGTTACCTACTTGTTTAGTTAGGAATCATCTTTGTAAGTTTTCTTGAAATCTACACATAAAAACTTTTATATTATTAGTAGGATTAAAAAAATAAAATAAAGGTTTCCACTTGTATGGCCAAAGACAGTCTCCATATTTAAAATCATGTCAAGTATATTCCCTCAAAATTAAGGGGTTATCTTTTTTTTTTTTTTTTTTCCCCTGTTTGGGAGAAGGGGCAATAAGAAGCATCAGAAAAAATATACTTTGCTGAACAAAAAGACCTTTATGTAGGTATTTTCTATAAAAACTCCTTTATTCTCCAAGCAAAACATCAAACTCCCCATAAATATCTCTGCAGCAGCAGCCAACTCCATTTTTTCCCATTGAGTGCTGCTCTTCCAGTTTCACTCATAAAAATATTATTGTAGGAAAGTGTAAAATCAGTTCCAATTTCTAGGTTTCTAATTCCAAGTTTGAAAAAAAGAAAATCCAAATATTGCATGTTTCTCTTTAATCTAAAAAGCAAAGCTTGCAAATCCATATGGGTTTTTTGTTTCTACTCTTTGGCTGAAAGTGATGAAAACATAAAGCAATAGAAAGAAGAATCAAGCAGAAAACAATAAAACCAGAGTAATCTTATTATTAAGTTCTCCTATGGAATGCCATGACAGGGAATTGTATCTGTCTGTATAACTTAGAAACCAGTAGTGATCCTTAAAACATTTTTTCTATATATTTCCATGTTATCTTCACTAAAATTAGCCTTAAGAATAAAGTTTACCACCATTGGGACTCATATTCAGAATATGAGAATGATTACACAAATTTTGCAAATAAACCTACAAATGCAGAGTACATCCTTGTGTGTATGCGTATGCATGTGTGTGTGTGTCACCCTCTGCTATTTAACTCACAGCATTAAGAAAACAAACACATCACAATACATAGTACTGATACATGAATCCAATAGCAGTATTTTGAAGTCATAAATAGAAATTCTAATGAAAAAACATGATGAATTACCTTTTTGAGATTCTTGAGGAAAAAAATTCTGGTATGAAAAAAAAATCAAAAATTTATTTTAGGGAATTCATATTCTATATTAAAAACAGTAAGATGGAAGAATAATGTTTTTTCTTAGTGAAAATATGTGTTATTTACTAAGGAAAGGAGATTTTTTTCAAAGATATTTTTGAAATAGTTAATGGGAAATAAAAATCAGTAGAATTTTATTTCATCAAAGAAAGTGGCAACAGAACTCCAGTGTGAAGACTACAGCAGGGATAGTATATAAAAGAGTATGTATGGAGCACATGATATACCACAGTGTTTCTAATTTGCCACATTTCTCCTGTGGGAGTTCACCACCTTAATCCAGAGGGGTGAAACCGCTTAAATCTCCTTCTTATAGAGTCTTGACCTTACCCTGACATTGGCTTATCATCAGCTGATGTTAAGTCCTACTAGCTGCTGAAGTTTTTGCTTTTATGGTAACATTTTATTAAAACAAGCAAAAGTGTGATTTTGTTTTCAAGACATCCATCAAGTTTTTTTGTAGGCAGAAATGAAATCAAATGTTTAATCTTTGCATAAAGAAAAAGAAAAAGAAAAAGAAAAAGAAAAAGAAAAAGAAAAAGAAAAAGAAAAAGAAAAAGAAAAAGAAAAAGAAAAAGAAAAAGAAAAAGANAAAAAGAAAAAGAAAAAGAAAAAGAAAAAGAAAAAGAAAAAGAAAAAGAAAAAGAAAAAGAAAAAGAAAAAGAAAAAGAAAAAGAAAAAGAAAAAAGAAAATCAATGACCCTTATCTAATGGCTCCATAATGTAGACACTTAAAAGAAACTGATGCCAGCAACAGACAGTTATTTTACTGCAAGATCAGATTTTACGGATAATAGTAAAGTTGTCTGGAATTAAATGTGATATTTTTTAAATAAAAATCAAGAAATGCTGTCTACTTTCATGGTATTTTTATGATAATTTTCACTGCTTTCTATGTATGGCAAAGAAGAGTTTCCTATATGGAAGGTTTCTTTTCTTAAGTAAGGCACACATATACACATGTAAATACTGATTTCCTTTGTTACTATATTAATGACAATTTATTTTCTTAAATACTAAAATCTAACTGGTGGTATTAATTTGAGAGTACTATCCATATTGGCAAAAGCAAAAATGATTCAGACAGATATATAACATTTGCCAACAAATATGATATTTTATATGTGATATTTTAATAAACACGTTCTGTCAGCTAAACTGGAAAAACAGAGATACTCTCTGTGAAAAGGTAGTGGGGTGAGATTGGCAAGAAATGTCTTTCCCTTGCTCATGGTAAAATGTTCTGAGAAAAACAGAGAGTGCCTGGACAAAAATTTCTGTTTCTAGGGATACAGAGCTTGAACGTGAATCTTCGATATAGCTTGATCAGAGAGCACAGGCCATATCGCATTTGTGGATCAAGCCAGATTCTAAGCAGAAAGGATCTGATTTCAGTGAATTTAAAGATTGTTGCTCATTTAAGCATACCACTAAAGCTTCAAGGTGGCTTTTGCTGATTAAGTTAGTGTCATTGTCATGTGGGAATTAATTTCTTCTTTCTCTTGAACAGAAGACCTCAAAGACAACATAGTTTTTTAATATATCAAGAGTTTTAAAGAATCCTTTGAATCTGGAAGAGTAAATACCTAAAATGGTTGTAAATTGATAATAGGGCCTGGACTTCTATGAGATACTTGACCATTAAGCCTAAAAAGCAGTTATCACTGTTATTATCTTTATTATTTATTGAGATATCAATATACCTGTTTACTTAAGGGCTTATGAAACAAACACGTTACATTTGTTAAGAATATGTTATTTGAGAACTCATGTGAGTGACCACAATAACAAGATCAGATATGAGAACTTCTGTTTATCTCCACGTAGTATGACCTGCAGCAGTTTTCCTAAAAGTATAATTCTTTCTCTCTGAGGAATATGTAATTAGATTGAAAAACTGGACTATCTTCATTAGGAGAGATCAATTGACAGACTGATTTGCTAATCTGATAGTTAATCAATCTATTTTCTTGGTGCATAATGGCAACTTATGTTCTAAACTTTCCTCGAAATTGAACAGAAGGAAAGCCAAAGTTATACTTACTAGCTAAGCAAATTAATGCACCACTAGCATAATAAATAGCAAATATAATTTCTTACTTTTTGCAATGGACTAAGTGGCAATGACTAGTTTCTCGCCCAGTTTGGAAAAAAAAAAAAATAGGCACAGATGGGTAAAGGTAAGTATTTCTATTCTTTCCCATACTTTTTATGTATGGATAAATGGATCCCTTGGAATAGTACAAGTTCTCCACTCCTACCGACAAGAACCTAGTTTCTAAGAAATTAAAAAAAAAAAAAAAAAGTTTTTCTTCTTTTCTCAGAAATCTAATAAGTTAGTTCCTGTACAGAATAATAATTTCATTAGGTTAGAATGATGCTCCTCTTCTCTACTTAGAAAGCTGGTAACCTGATGCTTTGGGTGTTTTCAAGGCCCATTTGTGGACCTGAAGTCTTAGGTCTGCCATACTCCTGCTGTAGGTGTCTACAAGATTTTGTCTTCAGGCATTTGCTTGAGGTTAATTCTGAGTGGCTGGAGTATAGTGTGCACACAGTATACTTTCTCACAACTTTCAAATGTATCAGTTACTGATATTGTGGCTGGAAAAATGTTGAAACTGATATTCTTCTGCAGAGGGCATATCTGTAATAATTGTTCATTTTTTGAATGACCATCTCTATGTGAGTGAAGAATGCTTTTCTGATGCGTGAAGCTTCTGTAAGCCATAAGGAGACAAAAATATCCTACTTATGTGTGATTTCACATTAAAATATGCTCCATTAATCTTTTTCTTTCACTGAACTACCCTATCTAGAAACAATAAGCAAAAAGGAATCTTGTAGATGAAAGGCAAAGGTTCACACCTGTTGAAATGTTGTTTAATTCTAGAGGGAAAATTGCTGAATCATTGACTATTGCATTGTCTTATAAAATAAATGCACAACTACAAATATTTATCCTATAACAAAACATTTGTGCCTCTAATTTATTTATTAAAGAGTTTTTTAGTAAATACCATCAAATGAATCCAGACTGTTGTTTACATCTCTGAAGAGTAATAAACAGGAGACAATTAACTGCTAATTATTTCCACCTGGTGAACTCTATTTTGAAAAGTTTTGATTAATTAACAGTGGGGATATATTATCATCATTTGCTGGAGAGAGGGGAAAAAATAACAATTTACATCAAATTAACATTAATCTGAAGTGAGGTCTTTGTCCATTTTCTGGGTCATTGCCACTAAACTCATTATAGAAATAATTGGAAAATGCAGCCACTGTTAATCAATATAACAATGTGATTTCCTTTATGAAGATGATGGCAATTACAAGGAAGTCTGAAAAGAATTTTTAAAGAAGGAAAAGTAGAGAAGTATGTTGTTTAACCATTAACACTACATTACCCTCAGCCAGTCGCAGAGTGAAAAACAACTCTCTTCTACTGTCAAAGTAGAAGAACTTCCTTTTGCTTGAAAGGCAAATCTGGGAACAGTGTGAATGTTGTTTCAGAGCTCCTTATTCCTTCTTAACCTAGTGTTTACCCATTTGACCAAAAAATATGTACGTAATGATTTTGGACTACAATATTTTTATGTTCTTTTTGGTGACATCAAAATTGTCTCTCAGTCTCCTCGGACGAATGCCTGGAAAGATTATCAGTTGTACTGGGGCTTTTCTTTCATCAGATGGAATAATACTTAGTCCTGCAAACAGCCACTCTGCTGTTTGCATCTTCATCTTAGGATCTCTCCTGAGATCATTAGGAGATATACATCAGCCAATCCCACAGGATACTCATTTTGGATCCTTACAGGAATGTTTTTCAGAGGTTAATTAACTTGTTTGTTGTATTTACACTGCTGTGGAATGAATTAACTTGAACATAGAGATAACTGACAGAAATGTTAGTATTGCATTCTGAGAGTGCCTTGGGCATTGGATGAACAGTAAAAAATAAATACAAAAATATAGCATGAAAATGTTTAAAAAAAGCATGAGGGGACAAAAACTAAATAGTTCCTATCTATTTTTTTCAGTGCAGTATATTTCCTAGTCTTTTCAGTGCTGATTTTTACCTCTCATGGTTTTTTATCCTTCAGCTATGTGAAACGTGCTCATGTCTCTATTGACTTGCATATATATATGGATAGTATTTTAAAACACATTTGTTCTTGAGGATGTGTGCCTGACCACTATTGCACTAATCAAGATTTGACAGTAGACAATATGATTCTTTTTTTTTCACCCCTTTTTATGTAGTCAATAAATATAGCAGAGAGTGGGGATGGATATAAACAGTCAAAGAATTGTTTTGTCACTGTAAGCATTTACATGGGTAATTACCGTATAGCAACTACAATAAAATTCATATTGGGACATTTTCTACCTGTATGAAACAGGCTTAAAACAATTTCCTGCTAAGGAAATGCTAAGGATGATTGAGATTAATTTTATAGCTTTGTTTTGGGGAAGAAAAATAGAGGAATGGATGTGAAATTTTAGTCCTTCTTTTAGCATTTTCTCTTTCCTCAAAGAGCTATTTTTTCCCACTCACCCATAATTTTCATCTACACTTCCAAAGTCTCCCAGAAAATACTGTTGATTAGGTAGGTTATTTTGTAGAATGAGCTTAAAGACCCAGGAGAAAGTAGAGCATTATGTATTAACAGAATACAAAAGAGCCTGTTTACTACAGGCTTAATTCATACCCATACTAGGAAAGTATGTTAAGACTTTCTAATGACCTTGCAGTGTTACTTCCCCTTCCCGTTCCATACATGTATAAGTGTACACACACACACACACACACACACACATACATATAAACACAAACACAAAAACAAAGACACAGACACACAGACACACACACACACACACACACACACACACACACACACACACACACACACACACACACATTCTATTCAGGTCAGTTCTTCTAGGGGAAAGACACAGTAACAGTTGAAAGCAATTAGGGAAAATAAAAATTTAAGCACCAAATTCTCCTTTTCACTTACACTCTTTTACCTGACTTTAGAAACATGAAGCACCAAAGGAAACTGCTCTTTTTTCTTGCCTAACACAGAAGGTTTTCAGTGTAATAAGAAAAGAAAATTAAAAAAAAAAAAATCCTGCTACTGAAGAAAAAGGGAGTAGATTAGCCACAAGTTGGCTGCAATGCAGCAGCTGTTTACCAAAACACCGCAACTTTATGCAACATGCTAGGAAAGGAAATTAAGAAAACTGTCATCATCTGAAACTACAGGAGGAATTTAGGGAAGCAGAATGTAATTAATCTAATAGAAATTTGTCAGAGTGCAGGCTTTTTCCTGTGCCTTACTCTTCGGAATGACTTTATCATGAAACAAATGAGCCACTGTCACGGACATTCACTTGGAGCAAGCCAACAGCTTTGATCTTTTGGATATATCTATACTAAACTCCAAAGACTGTTCACGCACTAGACATTCATTCCCCTTCCCTGTTTGTTCTTGGCAAATAAATAAATAATAAAATCCAGTTGGTGTAACAGTACATCTTGAAGAAATAATCTATAATTATAAATATTTTCACTAGTGAGAAAAGTGAGAAGAATATTTTCTGGAACTGCAGGATATGCCAATATTATTCCTGTAAAACACGGGAATGGTACAGAAGAAATTTTTTAAAAAATAGCCTTTTCGGCCTCACCTGTATATTTTTTATAGGTTCACTCAGCTATGAGTTGTATTCTTAATATATGTAACTACTGGACAGGAAAGATCACTACACTCACTAGCTACATTACCTTTCAAGTAGATGGTATTTCCTGTCCATCTCACTTACCTTCAGAAAGAAAATAAAATATATTATATTATATTGATCTTTAGAGGAATAAACTGAAGTGGAGGGTGGAGTTAGTGATTTCTTGAATTTATACAGCAATTCTGCTGTAGAGTTGAGAATAGACATCTAAGACCCACTTTAACCAATTCCATCACTAGTTTCCAATATGATTGGTATATGATATGATAAGCATAAAAACAAGTGACCTATTTTGAATAACTTCACTCCTGAATTCCATTTACCAGCCACACACACAACATATGATCTATCCATAAAATGTTTCAAGGCCCTTTTCTAATCCATGCCTAGAGCAATATTGTTATCCCATTCAACTCATTCTCACTTTCAATTTCTTGCCCCCTAGGCTAATAATATTGCACTTATCACTATATTTTCCACTTACTGGTCTAGCCATCTCACTAAAAAAGCTAAATCTTACTGTCTGTACTTACATTGTTCTTTGATCTTCCTACATCTCTGATCTTGTGTTGTTAGATACTATAAAATTCTAGTTGGAGAAAAATATCACCGCTATTATAGTACACTACAGACTTCCTGAAGAATTCTGCATTGCTCTTGAGCTACATTTGGTATGAATTGTAATAAAATTACTAGAAATTGAATAGTTTTGAAGATCTGAACCTTAGCCCTATGGTACTTTAGCTTCTCATCTGTAAAGAAAGAAAAATAATACTTTTGTGCAAATTCTTCTAAGGATAAACATTGCATTGTTTGTTTAAGCTATAGAGTAATTAGTTCTGGAAGGTGAGTGAAGATGAAGCATAAAAATGTAATGTAAAAGGAAGAACTTAATTTGCAGAATAAGCAAGAAAACTGTTTTTGATTCCATAATTTTTTTTTCTTAAAAATGCTTCTTTGCCTTTTATCTCCTGAATTTAACCAAAGATTTTTGTCAAGAACTTCTAAAACTATTGGAAAGTAATTTTCTTTACTATCTATTTTGCATACATTAAACATTATCAATCTTTTCAAAATCCATCTGAGTATTCATCTACGCATTTTGTCCCAAATCTCTTGATATTTGTCTCTTACCCCAAATCTTCTCTCCTTAACTTCACAAGAAGCTCTTTATTCCTCCATGGTTTTATGCAGGTTGTGTTCAATAAAACATTCTAAGTATTTTCCCTCTTTCATTATGGCTGAGGAGCCAAATAATATAGTATTTGTGGAAGAATTTCTTGAAAAAGGAGAACTTAGAGAAAAACCTAGCCTAACAGAATTATGGCTTTGCAGAAGCTTACTTGGGGTGATACACAGTTGCCACTTCCAGGGTTGTTGGTAGGCTACTCTGCTACTCCACAGTTCCCTGCGCAGCAAAATCTGCCCTCTTTGCAACTGCAAAGAGAAGTAACGGAGAGTGGAGCAGAGTGAAGAGACCGTTGCCAAGCTGTTGCACTCTCTGTACTGTGTCACTGAGAAGCCATACAAAAGTTGCCCAATGGGAAATATATGAAAAGATGATCAGTATTGAGCCAGCAATGGTGGCAAATCACTCCTTTCAGATGAACTTTGCTTGAACTTTTCCTCATTATAATCTCATTATACACACCTCCATCCCAAAGTTACCAGACCCTGAAGTACAACTGCTCCTCACTGAGCATATGCTCTCGATTTTCAGTTGACTGTGCCTTTAAATGAAAGTGAGAGACTTTTTCACCAATCAACAACAAAAGTGTGTTTGATTACAGTCGCTCAAACTCAAATAAAATATGAAAGGTGAACTAAGGAGGGGAGAAGTTTGGAGGGAAGAGTCCACTGTAATTTCTGGGGTCAGCTGATGGGCTGAACCCCTTTCTTCCCCTTGGGTCAGGACACCACCTGAGAAGATTGCTCTCCCACTTTCCTGGGTAAGTGATTATTGTGCATTTGTACATTTGATCTAGTTCCCACTGTATTAGACAATATTTCCTGTACTGACATTCAAAATCTGCTTTGTAAATGTTGCGTTTGAATAAATCTTGCTACTCATGAAACCAATTACTTGTTTTGAAGGCAAGCAGACCTACAGTCAATAGACAGTGTATCCAATACTATCAGAGTCAGGCCTATAGTTGACCATACTATTCATGTACTCGACTGCTTGTTTGGAAGGCAGTCGGGCTTGCGGTTGACTGTTCATGAATCAGGCGCTGCCAGAACCAGACCTATCATCAACACAGTATTTTGTATCCCTATTAAGAAATGAGTCTAACTGCCCCAGTCTCTCTAAGCTCAGAGGATCAGCTGGAATGCAATGGCATTTATCTCTTACGAAATTAGCCAGAATTACGAAATTAGCCATAAAAAATTCTGAAAATGGACTTTCTTGTCTGTAAATACCAATACATTCTGGATGGGTGAATCAGAAGAACAAAGGGAATTGGACAGTTCTATATCCAATCTATCCAATGATTTTCAGAAGCATTTCACCTGTAATACCATTGGTAAAAGTCAACCTGTAAATTTCCTATATTCATGGAACATATTTATAAAAATAACAATGTTTGTAAGAGCAACAATTTAATTTCAGAAAACATTCTCCAATAATTCATGAAAGAATTTATGTAAATAAAGAACTCTAAAATAATTCTTTTATTGTCATCTGCATAAGAGAAAATATTTGCTTTCTCTTTATTCACCATAAGAGCTGGATATATCTCTTGAATTCTTAAAGTCACCAATATAAGGTAATAGCTGTTGGGAGAGTTAATAATTTGAACAGATTTTATGAATATATGTAAGAAATATATGTATACACAGAGAAGCTGTTATCTATGCAAAAATATTTTTGAAATCAAATTAATAGAGTGCTATTAAGTTTGCAAACCCATGAAAATTAAAGAGGCAGCATGCTAAAGATTGCTTCATCAACAGTAATTTTGTTCTTTCTAATTGTGTCTGTTATCAGAATCAAGCTGCCTGATTGTCTTGTCCACTTATAAGAACTTTAATTCCTTAGTCAATAAAATTTGAAACCTTGGGCACGAGGCTCAAAACCCCAGTACACAAAAGCACACACAATTTTAGCACTTTCATTAGACATCTATCAGAATAGGCCATAGCCTGTTATTCACAGTGTACCAGATGCTAATTGTAATGCAAGGAAACTGTGGATTGCCTATGCATACACAGGTCAAGTAACCAATTGCATTGACTTCTGAGATGATTTCTGAGAGGCAATGTAGTTAACAGAAGGAAACCTGTGCCCATCATGTCAGACATCTGGGTTCTAATCATAGATTATATGGCCTTCTGCTGTGATATAAATCTCTGATGCATAAAAATGTCATGAAGGGTATATTATTAATATTACCACAATATTGAATATGTAGTCTTCCTCTTTGCTGCATTTTCCCTAATCCATTCTAGGCAAAAAGGTTAAGTGACAGTTGCTAAATATGAAAACATTTTGGTGGCCTTTCTGGAAACTCATTTATTTGTACATGCAGAATTGAGATCTCAAAAGCATCTTCATTTTCTATAGAAGATAGGTAGTTTGATCTTAGCAAGTTTTCTAGTTTCATGGTGCTAAAGAAGACTTCAAATGATAATTTTAATGTTGTAAAAGTCCAAACAAATTTTCATGAGCTAAAAACAAGAGCCTAGCCTTCCTGTCAAAATCTGAAGATAGTCTGAAATTGACCAAAATTGACCAAGATATTTAAAAATGTGGTCAGGAAAAAAAAGCAACCACACACACACACAAATGGAAAGTAGAGAAAAAACCTTGGTTTATTGGACAATATTGTGATCCTGTAATGGTGCTAAATTGCAAGAAGAAAATTGTATGAACAGCAGAGATCTATTTTAGTTGGAGAATCTGTGATATTCTGTAACAACTTATTTTTATTTTTTTTATTTACTTTTAATAGCAAGTACTTTAGTGATGAGCTAATCTGTGTAAATAATCATATAATTTGGTAGAGCTATAAAATAAATGGAAAATAATATGATATCTAAAGGTTTCTTTTTTGAGACAATAGGGTTTAGTTGTCTATCATCCTCTTATGGCTTAGACTTTCTACTGTGTTTTCAGTCTGTGGAAAGTTTGTTGCTGCAAGCTTTTCACTCTTGTTCTCGGATCACTTCTCATCTGGTTTGGGAAATTTGAATGCATTAACATTAACTATTATCCTATTTTGTACACATCATCCATGAACAGACATCTAGGATCATTTCCTTTTTGTGTAATTAGACATTAGACTTTTTCATTTGATTCTCTGCTTTTGATGGTATAGAATATTGGATGTTTTTCAGCTTTAGTTTGACTCATTTAATGCTTAGGCTAGAATCCAGCATGTATCTTCCTTAACAAAATGCAGCCAAATCATCATTTGATGCCAAATGAGATAGAACAGATCTGTTTTTGTTGTTGGTGGTGGTTTTTTTTTTTTTTTTTTTTTTTCAGATAGAAAGCTTATATGGTTGTGTAATAATATGATTTATGTTAATGTTGTTCTGATTAAAGGAAGCATTTTTCAGATTTAAAAAGATACATACTTTGCTCAATCTATTTCTAGTAGAAACCCTGTGGGTGGAAAACCTATGATGTAAAGCATAAGATGCATTTTCCCCTCCTTCTCTAACAACTATACTGTATCTCAGGGTGCTGGTAGTGGAAATCCTGCTGGTAGTGGAGAGAATTGTTAGGATTCCATGGGGTCCCTGAATCCCTCACCAAAGGGAAAATTTCCCTCACCAAAGGGGAAATTAAACTCTACATCTCTCCTAGAAATTGGAAAGAACCATTTCCCTTCTCCACGGTCACACTCCAGTAGGATTCTAGGGCTGCTTTCCGCTGTTGCTCTTGTGGTTGGTTTAAGGAATGCTGTTCTTGCAAGACTTCTCCATTACCTACCTCCCACTCTCCCAACTTCCCTCCCCTAAAACAAATGAGATTTCACAATTGGAAATACTTTCTGGAAGAATAGATACCAAGAGAAGATGACTAGATGGGTATTTTCCCCTCAGTCTTTTTAAAAGGATAGAGAAAAAAAAATAGACATCCCCTGAAGTAATTTGATTAGGAAATCCAAATGTCTTTAGTTCCAATTTGTGGAGCTCTTGAACCTCCTGCTCTGAGAGGTGAAAGCTGCTATTTATTTATTTAGTAGTTTGATGGTTCATGGTAAAATAGATTCAAAGCCAAATTAAAAAAAAAAATCCCCATTTCCATTTTTCACTTGTTTAATGTCTAACATTCTTGATGAACTGAACTGAACTGGATGGAGATGAATTGCTAGGGAGCAAGAGCACTAATTTGTAAATGAAGTACTAAATCAGTAATGCTAAGGGAAGCTATCTACTCCTGCCGTTTTACAGATTATGATATGTCATCTTCTCTGTTGTTTCTATTTAAACCCCATAAAGAACAGAGAAACACAGAAACAGAGAATCAGGCTTAATTCCAAATGCTTTCATACAGTAGGACACAAATGACTTTTTTTATGGAGTTAGAAGAAAATATTAAGAGGTTAATCTAGGTAGATTTTAGTTAAAGCAGAAATCCCAAAATGTAAAGAATAACAGAATGGTTACTTTTAAAGATGACCATTTCATTAGAGCTGAAACTTGGTACCATTTCAAAATATAAAAGAACAATTTGGGGAATGTCCATTTAATTTCTATTTTTGCTTTTGTAAATCTCTTAAAATCCTTTTTTCTGCCCTCTGCCAGCTTTTGAACAAAACTGGAAGAGCTTTTGGAAGAAAGAAAAACAAAGATGATCCTTCTGCTTCTATCTACAATAATAAAAAGCAAGCCAGAGAAGCAGACTCCCTTTCTAAAGCAGTTACTACAAGATATATACGTGTATATATATATATATATATATATATATGTTATTCAGTCCAGACTTTCAGGCTCTTGGAATTTGTTTTCAAAATATGCTTTTGATCATAGGTTGAGTCAAGTAAGGGATTTTTTTTTCCTAGTCTGAATTTTTCCAGAATTTCATTCCAGCTTACAGTTTAAAGCTAGAAAAGATTAGTAGAAAATCAGGCTTGACTTCTTTTATATGAGAGCTATTATTTTTTAGCAGGGACTCTAGCACTTAGTCAATAGCTGGCCTTGGTGAAAACATTCCAATTCTTGGATTTTTTTTTTAATGCATTTAAACTTAAGTCTCTCTAATGATACAGGCTGACTGATATTTGATAAAGCCATTGGTTTCATGGAGAGTTGTGCTTCAGAGAAGAGGGAAAGATTTCTAGTTTATCTAGTGTTTTTTTATTTATTTATGTAGTTAATGCTAGGACTTTTTGACTTGGTCCAGGCTGTGGGACTCGGAAAAATTTGAATGAGCCAGATCATCCACTCCTATGGTAGGCTCTTGTCAGAGTTAACTATCTGCTCAGAAAAAGAAATGAACAAAATACATAGGTATTATTGGAAAATACATGCCCTGAGGTTTGTCTTTAAGAATGCACTATAGAGTAGTCAAATATGGCCACTGAATAGAAAATTATATATTTTTTTATAAACTGTGTGAAAGGAAGACACTGTGAATAAAGGTGAAAAACAGCGGAGGTGGATTTATGTGGGCCTGTGATGCGGGATGCCTCTTCCCTGTTCCTTAAGTTTACTGTTAATCACTTGATAGGGGAGCAGCAGCCCTCTGCCTTGACAGCTGCATCCAGCCTTGGGAAAGGTTAGGCTGGATAAAAGGGGACTTACGGGATGTTATTCTCAGGTTAGTGAATTGCAACAACTTTGCCTTGTCTTTTGTGCTTGTAGAATTGCTTTTGTTCTGCAAAATTTAGCACTGAGGTGCCATCCTGAGAGGGACCCCACTCTTATGCATCCACTGTAGCAAATAAATCACCTATAAAGCCACTGATTTAAAATTCATTTCCTCATTCTCTTGGGAGGTGCATTTTCAACTTCAAAATACATTACTTCATTCATCTAAGGATTATATAGTCTAAGAGAAACACCCAAAAGGAGAATTAACTTATATTAAACTATTAAAGCAGGCTGTAGAAATCAAATCAATTTAAAGATTACAGTTGCTTTGAAAACAATTAGCATTATCACAGATCCCATTAAATATTATATATTACTTTCCTAGGAGGTCTAAATCAGGAAAACATAGAAAGAAAACAAAGAGAATCTGAATGAAAATTAAGTAAATTGATTAGTTACATAAAGACTGGTATATGTTTTTGAATAGGTTTATTTCAGCATTCATTTTTCTAGAGTGTATGAACAGTGCTTTGATGTTCATATGTCTTGGGCTCATTCTCTTTGTTTTGTAGAACTGTAACTTTTGCTTTAGGCCAATATACTCTAAAAGATAAGATGGTGCGTTTATTTGTTTTGTTTTCTGAGCTCCCCCCACCTCTTTTATCTATGAATGTTGATATATTCTTGTATTACTTCCCTTATTAAAAAAATCTTAAAAGCCTGACACTTTTGGCTCCAAGCCAGACTGCAGTTTGAGGATGGTGATGACAAATAATTGTCTATACCAATTTAATTCATTCTTCTTTGTTTACCACCTGCTAAATAAAAGAACCTCTTCTCTAAAGATCTCCTCTAGACACAACATCCTCTTTATCTGCAATATTTTAAATTCAAAAAAGAATTGTGTTAAACAACTTCCTTTACCCCTTCCAATCACCAGACACAGCCCAGGTTGACAAGCTCTTCAGTCTTTCTGTCACCTTGGTACTTAGCTTTAAAAAACTCATTTGAGTGCATTTGCCACCTTTTTGCCTTCCATTTGACAATGAAGGTTATCAAGCTCTCCCTGGATTTTTATTTTTAAAGTGACATCTTGCAATGATCAGTATGACAGCATGTTTCATACAGTGGCCCATAAAATCCTTGGAGAAAACCCCAGAGAGGATTACAGCTTGTGAAAGACAAAGTTGGAGGAGGGAACGAACTGATGGATATTTTTCTCTTTTTTATTTTGTATTTCATATACGAAAGAGAAGGACAAATCTCCCCTTCCCCCTTGGAGTTTATTTGATGATTGGTGCCACTTGCAATACTTCCATAATCCCCTAGATAGCACAACTTTTCAATCAGAATGAAACATAATATCATTTTATTGCTCATAAGCTTAAACCCTTTAGACAGGCAGACACTGCTGCTTTGTATAGAGAAATCTGAACTGAATATGAATTGCTTGGATTAATGGGACAGAAGACATTGGTAAATAATTTTATTGGGGATTAAACAGCACCAAAGCCCTTTAGCTGGTAATGCGTGCTATATGATGACATCGCATGCATAATGCAGAGTGGATAAGAGATATGGAGATCTGTGGTATCATAAAACACCATTTCTGGTTTACATAGACTCTTTCAAACTCATTTGTGTGCTGTGTGTAGACATAATACACTGCAGGGTAAAAATACCTGTATGTATTGTATCTTTAATCATGGGAAACTGCAACAAGCAGCTTGAGAAGAGTTAAATTAGTCAGCGCTTTCTGACATGTAGGCTTTATTGAATTTGACCTCTATGGGCATTATTCTACTACAGTCATCACCATGGTTATTGCTGGGATTAAGTAGCAGGAGCAGGCATACAGAAATTCAATATGCATTTTCTAATAATCAAGCCTCAGTTGCAGATTTTCAATCATTCCTGATGGCTGGTGTTTAAAAGTCTTGAGGCCAAATGCTGCTTGCGGTTACACCAAAGCCCATTTACAGTCAGTGAAATGTAGGCAGGGGGAGTTGAGCCTGTTATCTAGCAGGAAGTTATGAGCCTCCATTTTGAAGCGATAGGGAGAAAGATCAAAGAGAGAAAAATGATGCTACAAGGAGAAATGTTATTCACTGCATGAACCTGGCTGAGTGATAACGGCTTTGGGTGAAATGGCTTTGAAGATATGTTTTGCTGACAGAATTCCAACACAAAAATTGTGGAAGAGAGGGAAAAATTCTCCGAATCACTTGCAGCTACGCCAGTCTTTCAGGACCTTCTGTAAGAAATAATTGCAGCCTGCTAAATAGTTCACATTGTCACTAACATGAGAGGTACATCTCAAATATTAGGGCCTTGTTTTGTTATTGTTTTGTTCTCCAGCACCATGAAACCATCTCTTGAAATCAGCGGGTTTAGTGGTGGGATAAAACGTGCTCCCTGTAAGTTTAAAGGGCAAGTTGTGCAGCAGTGACTAACTTTCCAAGCATCTGAATGAGACAGCCCACTGGGTCATGGGGTCTCACTAGTGAGAATAGTAACAGATGCGAATAGAATAATGATAGATACGGAGCTCTGCCAGGCAAGTATAGCTCAAATAGCCCTACCATTAAACTTAAAAGATTAGTCAGACTAATTCATTTTTCGTAGAGTACTCAGCATACTATAGCAAATCTGAGAGACAGCTATGGTTTCATAAGCAGGATTTTTACTCATTTTTTTTGAACATAATTCAGAAAAACAAAGTTTTCTCCATATAACAGCATTTTTGCACCAAGACTACTTGGGCTTTATCAATATAATGTCACAGCAGTTCACAAAGGTATTTGTCTTCATATGAGGGAAATAATTACATTTTATTTTTAGAGGGAAGCAAATGAAGTACAGAATAATTACAGAAGAAAACTGATCAAAGAACATACTGTTCCTGCTTTATCAACATACATACTATAGAACATAAAAATGCTCACAGTGCACCTCACTAGTTTATTTGGTCTATTGTAGGGATAACACATCCTTAGAAAATCTTCTCCTGTTCTAAGTTCAAATTTTGAACTTGTTACTTTTTCTACCAAACAATAAAGTAGGGGAAAAAATCAAGATACAGAAGGAAGCCCTATTATGTGACCATCTATCTCGAGGAAGATTTGTCTCCTTTACTTGTATGTTATAATATAAAAGTTTTTCCAAATTTAAAACTTCTAAGCATTTTGATAAATAATGTAAAAATATACTCTGAATCAAGAATCAGTTTTCTATAAGAAGATACAGAAAGTGACCTTTCCTAAAGGGATAACAGCCTTTCAATACTGTATATATTTTTCCACCTTTTTTTTTTTTTTGGATTGGTCATTAATACCTTACATAGAAATTGTGTGAACTGGAGAATACAAAGTAATTCTTTTCCTTCCAAAGCTCCCTCTTCTGCCAGCATGGATACTTTTATAGTTCCAGGTCAGCTGGTGGACAATTTAATTGCTCAGTTCTTCTTTCAAATGATCAGTGCAGGAGCAATAAAGGAAGCAATCTTGCAAATTCAGTTTGCACAGCTTATTGTTTACTATTATATCTTAGTGATAGTTCCCTTTGTATGAAAAAGAACCATCTACTCAGTCCAGCAAATGGTTTCTGTTATCAGCTCCAAAGAAATAAATAAGATAGTTTTAAAATTCATGCTGAAACCAAAGAAGAGACACAAAATCATCTGTGATCCTCTAGCAAAATCTTCTAGATTTGAAGTTTAGGTATTATACCTCCCAGCAAATGGTTTAATTACTAAATTATGTTATCACATTGTGATGTCTTTCTTTGGGATTGTATAAATATACATTTTATGTATTTAAACCTTTTAGAGGTTCTTCCACCATTTACTCACAACACAAAATGTAACCATCTCTGTCTGAAATAATGCTCATAAACATATTTCAGTTTTATGCACTGTAATTTGAACTAGGAAGAACTGAGAGAAATGATCAATGAGCTCCTGTGTCTATTTGTGGCTGCAATAAACCCACTTTAATATTGCAGACTTGCAGAATGAATCACATAATAGAAATGCGATCACCTAATGCTGAATGAACACACTGGCGACATTAACACTTCAGGGGAGGACGGTGAAAATGATGAGATTCAAGGGTTGCTATTCATGTGTGGGATTCTCTTATGAGAACAGATTAAAACAAAGGCATCTTCAAAAAGAAAAGAAATCACATTGCACATGAGGAAACCGTGTGTAGTACTTGAAATTAAAAGAGCTCCTGCTGCACAAGAAAGCTCACACTGCCTATTCATATCTAAGAACTGAAATGATGGCCTCTAATGCATAAAATATATACCTAGTTCTTCCACTGTTTGTAAATTACATAAGTTGCAATGGACATGAATGCAGGGAAATTTGTCGTCTCTTGCTTTAAAGCGATGATGAAACTGAATTGTCTTTTTCTCTGCATTTTGAATAGTCACAAGTCATATACTCTTTCTCCTTACTTTGAGAGTTGGCCAACACTGTAGGGCTCTTAAGTAGGTAGAAATTTTGATTTAGGGAAAATTCTGCTAAGATACCCTGGGTTATGACACTGTAATTTAAAATACAGCTGCCAGATCAGACAAAGACAGTGTTAGGAAATGGATTATTAAAAAAAAAAAAAAAAACATGATTTTCTCCCTCCTTAAAAAAAAGTGAAAGACAAACTGATGGCCATGCTGTAGAAACATCAAGAACAAGCATCTGAACATCAAGATAACACATAAGGAGTTTAGCTATTTTGAAAGAAACTATAATGTAAAGCAATCTGCTTTCTGTAATTTAATGAGTTCTGTTGCTGTGTTTGACTTGTTAAGTAAGCAGTGATAGAATATGTTGCTTGACTGTGTTGTTATATCCTTTATAGTTCACTCTTTTGGGTGAACTGTCTGTATTCTGTGTGCTGCAACAGAAGTATTACTGCTGCTATCTGGCCTTGAGGACACACGGATTCACCACCTTCAAAGGGAAATATGCATTGCCAGACCCAAGGGCTTAAGCATTTCCCTCCATGTCCGTCTAGAATTAGCACAAAGTTGCTGGGATGTCTCACTCCTGCCCGTACTGGGTAGCTGTAGCTCAGGGGCATTAGCTCAGCAACCCCTTTCAGCCCCCACATAGAGAGCTACACAGCAAACAAAAGGGAAGGCTCCTCACCCTTCCACTTAGAGCCACGATTTACCTTTGGAAGAATTTGATTTAAGACGTCCTTAACAAAGTCTTTAGATTATTTGAGGGAGAGTTCTATAGATAGCAAAAGGTAAAATGTATATACTTAGACATATAGGTTGACTAATTAACTGAAGATTTTTATCTTCAGTTATGTACATTTTTCCCTTCCCTGGGAAAAAAAAAAATCATTTATCTTCCTTATGTGGATGGACTTTGGAGAAACTGAGTAAATAAAATTCTCTTGACAAATCTATAAGGAGGGTAATCATGCTTTAATAGTGTCTGAACCTAAGGAAACTTTCCAAGTCCTGAATGTAGTTTCCAAATGTGGGCAGGAGCTTATGGGTTTCCAAATGCCCTATTTTCAGAAGTCCCATGTTTCTTTCTGACATAAAGTAGTTAGAGGTCTCTATTTTTAATGCAATTAAAGTTATTGTGCTTTTAATTCTTGAACTTTGATTTCAACTCACTTAATTTAAGAAAAATGAAAGAGCTGTCCAGAAAAATGAAAATAGCTGTACCCTATTTTAACTTTTTTTCATCTGCAAAAATATCTTCATCAAAATAAATCCTCCTTTGGTTATTTTATATTCCTATTAGCTGTCAGTAATTGACCCTCATGGCCCACTATCTAATGAAGTGAAGTATGCTATTTTCTTTTTTTTCATGCTCTTAATTGCCTTATCAAAGCTCCAAGAGATTATTTGTCTTTCCTTTTTTTGACCTGTTGCTGGCCTCCATTTCAAGTGAATTTCTTTAGTGCATACGAGTCATTTCAGCACTAAAACCATAAAGTAGTCTTTTCTGCCAACTAGCTAGCTGAATAAACAACAAATAAATTATCCTTTGTCACATTTAAAGAGGCACAAAATCACTTTATACAGATATTTGCTTTCTTTTGAGGATGGTAAAGAGTTATTTTATCAAAAAATGTGGAGGAGGAATTTTGATAGGATGCTTCCTATTAAAATAAATAAGAATATGAATATGAAAATAGAGGTGATAAAAATCCAAGATATAGATGAAGGAATTTACATTGAGAGCAAAATCTGTTTGTAGTAACCTGGCCAGCATCAGTGACCTATTTTAGAGAAAGAATGTCAAAATTCTTCCAGTGTTTTATAAAATTGACAAACATATGAATATGTTATTTCATAAAATAATTTGCTTTTAATCACTGTACTGTATTAAACACTGTATTTCTCTGGCTTCTGTAATTTGCTTCCTACTTTTTTACTGGAATACATAGTGGAATGAAGTGCTAAGGACAAGAATATCATGATCCTCATAACCTAATAGTATTTATTATTACTTAATATACTGGTCAAAGTATATTTCTTTTAGCAATGAATAGTAATTTAAATAGAGAATGCATTAAGGGTTGGATAAGACTTAACTAATATATTATATCTGTCTGACCTTTTCATTATTTTGACAGTAATGCTTTTCATTCTGCAGCAGGCAAGCATGAAAATGGAGTACTTCTGAATTTATAATTTTTAAGATTGTCACAAAACAGTTAATTGTTTTATGTAAAGTTAATATTTTATATAAATATATATAAATAACTGCTTATAATACATAAAATAACTATTTATATTTTAAATAACTACTTAAATATAGTTATATATTTTATATCAATAGTTGCACATATGCCTTGTTATGCAATGTCAATGTGTTACTTATTTTTTAAAAGTACTTTCTAACTCCTCAGACTTGCTGAAAAATGTCTGTTCTTTATAGACTTGATTCATTGAAGGCCTCAGCATGCTGGTTCCTCTTGAGAGGACAATGAAAAACTGATATCAGCTTGCAGAGACATTAACAATTTTAGGTTCTTGCCTGCATCTGTATATACATGTGAGTATATATGCACATATATATGTGTACATGTAGGTATTGCCCATATACTATTCTTTGTATATAAACTGTATTCTTGAGAAGATGACTAGCAATAGGAATTCTGCACTTTGTGAAAACATAAGTGAAACTTAGAAAGAATTTTTGTAATATTGTTCTGCTTGAGTTCTTTGTTTTTCCCTATTGTTTTACTTCCCTCAAAATGAAATCCTCAGTAATATAAAAAGCCAATTTTCACTAGGTGAGCTGGAGGGTAGTCAGACTGTCCTTGTGATTGTCACTGGGAGCAGGAGTCCTTAAATGCTCTGGACCGGCCTGCAAAGTTTTGCCATGAAGACAATTTCTGGACAACTATCACAAGACCATATCTGTTGTTTTGTGTAAGTACATAGTTTGAAGTTCCTATGTTAATAGATGCCAAACACAGCTCAGTAAAGTCAAATAATGTGTCTGGAGTAAGTAATAAAATGGGTAGCTGCTAAACACAAAAAGTGCTGAAGCATAATGACCTCTAAATAGATTTCAGAAATATTGCCCTCAAAATGTCCCTAAAGTATTCAGCCAAAATTGCAGAAGCTTTGAAGAAAGCAAATAAGATATAAGAAGGAAACATTTCCAGAGAAATGGTCAAAAATATAGATGTAAACCAATATATTAAACTAAGTGGGATGATTAGTTTCCAGTCTAGAATACCTAATACTGACAAAGTGATGATGACATGCTAGGCAGCATGTAATTACAGCTGATGACTAAGGATATAGATCATCAGCTTCAAATACAATGGCCTCAGATGGGAAAGAAAACACTTTTGTGCACAAGGATTTGGGGAGGGACATCAGAGTGGCAGGTCACATATGATGGTGCAGCAGCTCGCAGTTTGCAGGGTCAAACACGGAGGAAATGGTGCTCCGCATTCAGCAGTGCTAAGCTCAGCTGCCAAGGTGGTACCACTTCCATGCTGAAGGAGGTGGCCAGGCCCTGCCTAGAGGTTCTGAGGTTCCCTTGCTGACCTGAACGAGCTCTCTTAGTGCCAGATAGTCCCAGTCTTGCTGCTTTAGGTCAAAGAACCATCCTCAATGTCCTTTAGCAATGCAAACAGACCCTAACTAGAGGCAGGTGGAGCCAATATCCCTGCTAGTATACTTTTTTGTGTAGTTTTTCAGGTAGTAAGAAGCAACAAGGTGAGGGGTTCCTTTCTGTCTTCACGGTTACTTCTTTTCCACCATTTTCCACTAAGCTGGTGACTCAAGTGCCAGGTCAGGAGCATGGCGAAAGGGGAGACAGAAAGAGGCCTCCTAGGAATGTGATCCTCTTCATCCTCCCTCATTCATACCGCTCCAATTGACCTTCCCAAAGTTTGCTGCAGGTGGGGAGACTTGAGCCTGTATAAGGTGGATCTATTTATTTTGAGCTTGGCATCCTAGATCATTAAAAGGAAGACTGTTTGGGGGGAATGAATGGAAGAAAAAATAACTAAGAAGAAAAATAATATTGAACACAGAAGAAAGGAAAGACATGCTTGAATAATAAGAAAAAAATAATAGGAAAATAGCTTTGGGTAAGGTTTATCTACTTCTTTTTAAGATCTTCTATCCTTATTGAACTTCATCTTTCCTTTCTCAGCAGTACCTGACTTATATTGGCTCCAACTTTTAATACAGCTAACATCCTTCTTACTAACCTTGACATTAAAACATTCTCCTTGAAACTAGAGTGGTCACATATATGAGAAATGATAAATTCCTGAATCCCTTTATTGATCAGTTGAAATACCAAGCAGCACCAAAGACAAATAATGCAAAAGAAACCCAAGAAGTGAAAGTTATAGCACTTTAGCACTACTTTTTAAAATAGAGGCACACAATATTCCCCACGAGGTATTTAAGAGGACTGGCAAAATTTCATCAGTAGATGAGAAGTAACATTTACCTACCCAAATAGAAAATTATAAAGGAAAAGATATGTTTTCTGGCAAGGAGATTCAATGAATAACACTAAGAATATTCAACACAGCAAATTTAAAATGTAATTGTGAAGTGTAAGTATAACATGTTAGTTTTATTATGTTTGGCATTCATAAAAATAGTGATAAAATTATCATTATTATTAATGGCACTAATTGTAGTACAAATTATCATTATTATTAATGGTACTAATTTTAGTACATTTAGCAGAATTTTCTGGATTTGAATTTGATATTCTTGTATAGCAACTACAGTTAAGCTTGGCAGGAGGAGGGAAAGTAAATCCTATTGCCATAGGTCTGTCAAGTCAGAAAAATAATTTCTGAGATGTGCTTTACTGTTGCCACCACTAATGCTACCACTGTAGCTGTATTTCCTGGCAGTGACTACTGGACTTTCTTCAGAAAGAACTGCAGGAAAAACATGAGTGAAGAAGCATTTTGAGAGATTTTAAGACTTAGTCCTTGCTCTGTCCCATGCAAGGATCAACTGGTGGTATTCCTGAGACATTTCACATCCTCCCCATGTTTTAGTATGCCTATTTTTTTGGAAAATTAACCTAGATCTTCCTTCTTTCAGTTGTAAATTCACTCCTGGTGAAACCACTGTGTGACAAGGTTGGGGTAACATATGCTTTCTTTCACTTTTCTGCAGCTTTCTTAAGTGATTGAACACTGCAATCATTCCTCTCAATCTTTCTTCTTCAAGCTAGAAAGATCTGCTCTTGTTTTTTGGATAAATCTTTTGTGTCTCTGGTTTCTTTTTAAAAGATCTTTAACCATCATACCCCAAACTGGAGACAATAGTCCACAGGATATATTCAGAAATATAGAGTTTATACATAATTATATATTTTATATTATTTAGTGAATAAGTCTTGTGTATATCTTCAAGAAATGTAGATACCATGAAACAAGAACAAAAGTCTTCTTGAACTTACCTCTCTACAAGATCAAAAGAAATAACAGACACACATATATCATTTTTGCATGGGAAGATTGCAGTATTCTGTTACTGAACTCTTAAGCCATTCAGATAGTGAAATGACAAGGCTGGCTGTTAATAAAATGTTTTCGAAATAGTTAAAACTATAATTGACTGGACAGTTCCTGAATATTCTCTCAATTTTAAATATTTTTCTTCTCATCATTTTATCACAGTCAGTTTTGATAAACACAAAATAATTCACATGGAATAAAATATATTCCTACATACATCTAAAATAGTTATTTCATTCAAAAAATCTTAAAATCACTGCAGACAGTTTTGTTGCATAAGTCAAAATAGAAATGCAAGTAGAACACTGAGAATCTTTAGAACTGAGAACTACAGCATACCCTTGTATGAATCCACATGCTAAATATTGTGTGCAGTTCCATTCAAATCATTCTAGAAAAGTGTATAGAATAAATACAAAGAAGAGCAATAGGATGGTTGAAGAATAAGCTGAACTAATAGGGTTCTTTGGTCTCAAAATAATGATTGATAGAAATATAGCAAAGCCATAAAAATCATAAATAGATGGAAAAGGGAATATTTAGTAATCTTTTCCATAAAACAAAAACTGTGAATTGTCAGACAGGACATTTCAACAAAAGTTTTTTTTTTTTTATGCAATGCATATTTAATGTATAGAAAGTGTTTCTGCAATATTTTTCAATATATACCTTTCTTCAGAAAGAAATTGACAGAGCTTGCTATTTAATTGTGGTAATTTCTTATACTTGTCTTTCATTGTGCCCACTACTGCAATTATTTCATTTGTAGACAATGTTATACTTAAATTTTTATGTTCGACTCTTATTATAACTTTTTTCACTTCTCTTAAAATCATTTGACTTTATGCTTGACATCTTTCAAATTCATGTTTCTTTTTCCTCCAAACTGCTGGTATCTTTTTCATCTAATACTACTCTTTTCAGTCCAGAACAGTAATGAAACATGAGTTTTAGGATTTTCTACTTAATAGTAATGTTAATAGTAATGTGTAAGTCTTTTTTTTTTTTTCCTTTTTATCCTTCATCTTATCAATATTTGTGTCAGAGTTGAACTCCCTCCTTGAAAGTGCTGTCAGTTCTAATCTATTTCCTAGAAATGTAAGAATTTGATCATTTCACCTCTGCTACATTTTAACATATCAACCCTTTTTCCTAGTTTAACAGCTTCATGTTATCACATATTTGTCAGTCCAAGTTAGCCAACAATTTCTAGGAGTGTCATTGCAATTGAAATATGTGTGATGTTGTTCGTATAAATGAAGGAATTAAGTGTCACATGCCAGGAACTAAAAATGGCAAATTATTTATCTCTTTTCTTACTCAAAGCCTCAAGATAAAATGCCATTTTCCCTAAATTCTAACAATATAGCATAATTTTTCTGCAACTATCTTAAAGGTAAGTTGCATGCTTTTATTACCTTATATAAAACTCCCAAATCAAGGCAACAAAAAGCATTTTTTTTTAAAGAAACTTATTTACTTCCTTTTCTTTGACTCTGGATATTTGATCAATGCCACTTCAGATGATCTGAAGCTGTGAAGTTATTCATCTAAAATTCTCTTCATTTTGTTTTTGCTCTGTACTACTGGAAAACAAAAACAAAACAAAACTCTGTCCAATTTAGATTGCTGGTGTCTTTATACTTCAAAATTGTTTTCATCATTTCTTTTAAAGTCATATGGTACCTTTTCTTATACAAACCTTCCTAAACTCTTAAACTTTCCTACCTATGCTGATGTTTGACAGCTTAGTTATACTGCCAGTTTTTGCAACTATCCCTTTTTTAATTTCCCTGCTATTCCTTCTGCTAGTAATGATTTCTTCATTTAGCATGCTCAAAAACCACATGCCTATAGTACAGGCTGGCATTTGAACTCTGTCAAAGTGATGCTTCCCCTTTATTGTTTGTGGAGCAGACTTTAAGGGAAGAAAAAAAAAAAAAAAAAAAAAAAAAAAAAAAAAAGGAAGTCTCAGAGCCGGTATAAGGGAAAAGTGCCTCATCTTCCTGTGAGAGATGAAACATTTACAGCAGAGCCCAGCAAATTCAAACATTTATACAGCTTGTGAACCACATGGCAGCCACATTAAAATGAATCAGGGAAAAGACGAGCGAATGATTGAGGGAGCAGGAGAAGGGTGGGAAAACAACGCAGTTCAATCTAGAAGGGAGCGTTGTTGTGAACTAAGGTTCTTATAGACCAGCAATATAAATACTGCAGACCAAAAGACCTAGAGAAAAAGAGCAAAGCAGCTGGTGCTAAGAGCTAAAGACAAGCTTGGAGAGATATTGTATTTTGAACAAGTGATAGTCTGTTGCAATGGACTGAATGCTCACGAATAATCACAAGTGGCAGAAAGCCACTTGTGTGATCCAGCACACTCCTGGATCATGTCTTCCTTTGAGTTTTATGGAAGGAATTCCCTTGTTCTTTCTGAGACAAGCTCCATAGTGTAAATGCACCTCACAAGTATGGCCTGTCAGGAGATTCATTTCAGAAATACACTGAAGTGCTGATATAGATGTACCCACAGTGCTGTTAGCAGAGGGTGCAGAAGTGGAGTAAGCAGTGTGACACACTAACAACCTTAATTTCTCTCTTTTTTTTTTTTTTTTTTTTGTCTCACCTAGTTCTTAGTAGTGAAAGTTTTTAATTATGACCATCCTTCTCCCACTTTTTCCTCTCCATCATTTCACTCTGCTTTACGGATATTAAATATATATACACATATATCAGTCTTCCAAGATGGAGAAACCAGCTAGGTAAATACAATAAGCTGAAAGCAGTGCTTACTCTTTTCAGTGTTATACTTAGACTCATAAGGGAGCAAGATTTTTCATACTGTATCAGTAATACTTAATCATAATATATGTCAATAGTTGTGCTGTACAAATTCAAGATGGCTGAAAGAGTAGTAAAAAGAAGGTTGTGCTTCAGAAGAAAGTAAAAAGACCAACTGTGTCATTTCTTGGGAAGATATTAGTATGTGAACTCTGAATTGGCCCCTTATCTTATAAAATATCTCTTGAGCCAAAATAACAATTCTTTTCAAGTAGGAACATTTCAGATGCTCAGAACAATGTGAGGACTTGCTATGAATTCTGTTTTTAATAGTTTGACAAGAATGGTGCCATTTAGATCAGCTTTTTAAATTGCTCTTTTATTACTTCTGCTGACATTTTGGAGGCATGAAATTAGCAAATATCATTAAAAAAATACAGTAAGGAGGGAACGAGGGAGGAAACTAGTTAAATAATGCCAGCCAGGCCAGAATTTTGAGTCATCATCTTAAATAGCCAAGGACAAGCTTACTTAAAAAACGAAAATCGCTGTTGAAGTTCTTAAACACAGCAAATGTAAATAACTGCAAATTCTCTGTGAGTAGGGAATTTGGATAATAAAAGGCAAGAGACTGACCTTGGTTTGAAACTTTGGCTTGTTTTTTTAGTGTACGTATGTGTGTGTCTGTGTCTATATACATCCATATATATATATAAATATATATATATATATATAAAAATATGTATGTGTGTACATGCAGAAGAGGCTAAAAGGAGATATGAATGCTATAAAAGAATGGGTTTGGTGAATCAGCCACCGTTTTGTTTTCAATGAAGCACTAAAAATACACTTAATTTACAGGACCACTGTGTATTGTGGATATAATAATCACTGGTTCCAATAGCAATTTTTACTAATGACATATATAACATTGCCATCAACAGTTGATTTCAAATATGTGCAACATCTGTATAAGTCTTTACACTCCAAATTTCAAAGACAATATTCCTCGTAACTAAAATAAGGGCATTTCTGGTAATTTATGGAAACTTCAATTGTATAACAAAAGCAGAGATAGATTTTGCGATAAATTGCATGAAGATAATGTATCAAGTCATGATGGCACCTGTTCTTATTCTTGTAAATTTTAAAAAAATTTACTAGTAAGTCAAACCACAAAATGAGACAGAAAAAAAAATTAAATTGCAGGAAAAAAAATCCTATGTTGAAGTCATACTAGAATTTTTTTCTGCGTGACAACTTTAATAACATTGTACGGAATAATAGCAAAGCTGATGAGTAGAGAATGTTCCTGAGATCATTTCCTTTGAGAACTCCCAAGCACACCAGACTGATTCAGTTAAATCAGATTACCTTGCAAGGTAACAAATGTTTCAAAAACATTCAAATGTCTGGAAGACTTGAAAGCCACAATTTATTTTCTTTTAAAAATGTTTTAAGATATGTATTTTAAAGAATCAGCAATTAGTCATCATACAAGTTATAGACATGAGTGGTAAGTAGCACATAATCAACAGCGTGCTGTAATTAGTAGTTGTCTTACTCTTGAATTTATTGGGTTCTTATCAAGTTCTAGTTGACCAGTCAAAAGCATTTGTCTCTTGTCTTTCTTTTTAACTTTTGTCAATGCATCTTAAGTATTAAACATCCCAATGTTTATAAGGGAGGTAAATAGTGGCCTTCAACATAAAAAGCTTTTCAGAGAAGAGCACAAATAATATGGTAGCTTAGATAGGGTTCATCAGCTCTTACTACTTTAAAGAATTCACATCTTTTTAGATGTGTTCACATCTTTTTAGCAGGTTTATGTACCATTGTCCCCAGTTAAAATCAGTATCTCCTTTTAAAGGCACTTTCAGTACGTTTCAAGTTTCTACAACATCCCTGAGTTAATCAATAGAAACTGCCAGTATGTTACTAAATCTGTAGTTACAATATAATGAATTTTGAATGAGAAATGATTTCTTTTAAGTGTTGCGGAGGGTTATATTCACACTGTGCAAGGGTATGTATAGTAAACACTCAATCTGAGAGCTGGACCTTGACTTGTCTCCTCATGTTTACTGAGTTTTGTTAGCATAAATTTAATTTAATTTTATTGCACATTCTGTCCAAAGTAGACTTCCGTCTAACAAGCTTTAATGTTATCAAGCACAGTGCAATAAGGAGGGGCTCAGAAAACAGTTAAAAAAAATGTAGAACTCTGTTATGTCCAATGTCAAAACGAGGCACCAAGTTTTATATATTTCCTCTATCACATACTTTTCTGCCATTTTTCAGATGGATAAAACGAATGGTACATAGAAGGATAGTAAAGATCATTCTGAATACTACATAACTTTGCTTTCTGGAGAATCACGTCTGGTGATCATAATTTACAAGTATTTTTAGGTGATTAAAAAGCACTTCTCAAATGGAAAGGGAGGATAGCTGTTCTGAAAGCAATACTATGTGTGTTTTCTTGGGGAGACAGAGGATGTTTCCAAGGATATAGTTAGTTAGCTAGGGCTGGAATAGCCTTAACAAAAAGGTGTGAAGGACCTTGGTCCTTTCTTTGGAATGAAGAATATACAAGGCTTCTTTATAAAATTCATGTACTCTGGCAACAACAACAACTTCTGACTGTTGAGTACTTCATATTAAATTTTGTAATTTTTTTACAAAGTAAATTAGTTATAGAAGTTTATTGTCCATGTGTTAACTTTTCTGTGTTAAATGTAGTGATAGAATATCATGGAGCAAAAGTGTCCTGTTTTCTCAAGTTCTCAACATACCAACCAAAAGGAAAATAGAGAGGTGAATAAACTCCCTTTTTTCAAGCTAAGTTAAAATTGGATATAAAACAGAACATCTCTTCATGGAAGACTTTTTAAATGTAGAAGAAATGGCTTCTAAGGAATGGATGTTTATATACAGAATCCAGTTCCTCAGTCCTGATTCAGTATAATCAAATCTTAAAACTCTTTGGAACATAGACACCTATGCCTAGTCTGAAGATAAACTGCTTAAATGCCAAACGAAATCTCAACTTCCTATTAACAGAATAGCTATATAGCTATAAAGCTGTTCAAGAAAATATTTTTATAACAGAGTAATATTTTTACAATTTTATCCTCAGCATGTCTAAAATATGCCTGAACCACTTACATTCAGTCTCTCCCAATAAATTCAGATTTGGTTAAGAGCACTGAGGACAAGACATGCAAGGGAGATCGCAAGTGCTTGATATCAAGTCTATTATGAATTTTAATTAAATGCTGCTGCTGCCTTTTCCTTCACCAGTAATGACATGGCAGATCTTCATTTAGAGATTCACCTTAGTGGGAAACATATTTAAAGGCACATCAGCTAAAGGTTAAAGTAAGCTGGCTGGTGATCAAAGCAGTTTCACTGCTTCAGGCAGTCCCACTTTGAAGCAAAACCAAGACAGACAGTATAGAAGGCTAGAAACTGTGCTGTGCAAGGGACATAGTGAAAAAAAAAAACCAAAACCAAAAACAAAACAAACAAACAAAAACCCTCCAGAAGCTTATATGTATAGAAGAGGAAATACTTACTCCCTGTGTATGTGCCTGGAAATGAAGCAGCAGACTAAAGAATATATGTTTATTCTTTGTTCACTGGTGCATTCATACTGTAATGGTTTCCTACAAGTGTTGTATCTTAATATACTTCAAAAAAAATAAAGAAAAAAGGTATTTCTGTGTCTTCTGGTATTGCCAGCATTAGCATTGAGCAGATATTCCCAACCCACACACATGTGCAATACACAGTGAATGAGCAGCCAGCCCCACTGACCAATGCAGACAGCAGTCAGTGCCTTAGCTGATGTCCATGTTAAAAAAACAAACCCAGCAAAACAGCATTAGTCCAGCTTAAAGTTTGCCTGCAAAGCTTAGAGTACAGTGCACAGCCATGTAAGAGAGAGCTAGAAATAGAATTTAATAAGAATATAGAACAGAAAGCAGTGATTAAGTGCAGAGGGTACTCTATCTAGGCAAATATACTGATCAGTACTTGTACTCAACCAGCTTCTTTTTTTTTTTTTCTTTTTTTCCGATTTTCTTTCCCTCTAGCACCTGTTCTTCCCCTATTCACTTTGATCTGTCTGTTTTTATGCCTTTGGTCCTACCTTAAGCATAAAGTTTTGTACATTCCTACAATCTTATTAAAACATGGCACAATTGATTTTACATAATCACAAACTATTCTCTCTGTTCCTTCTCCAAATTCTATTTTTGCATATATTCCATAATAGTCCTATACTCTTGTAGGCAATTATCTACTTAGTTTACATGGCATTTTGGAGAGCTAGCTTAATTCTTTGGCTTATCTTGGTAGTTTTATCATGAGTGACAATGAAGATCTAGTAATTTTTCTGTGATATTTTTTAGAGAAGCAGAAGTAATGTGCTCCATTTTTCACTGATTATATTACTTGGGTTCCTCCATCTGTCATTGTTCCTCTGATCCTTACTAGGTCTTTGAGTTTAATTCAATTAGCTTTTTGTCAGATAACCTTATGTTTAACTCCAGATGAAAATAAGGATAAAAATGTTCACAAGAAGATAGCTTAAGCACTGGAAAGGGTAGGCCAGAAAGATTATGAAATATTAATTCCTGAAGATCTTCAAACTACAGCCAGGGAAGATCATGAGCCACTTCAAAGTTAGCCCCGCTCTGAGCAGGACATTGGACTAGTTGATCCTCAGAGGTCCCTTCCAACATTTTCACTGTTTTATTTATTTATTTATTCATTCGTTTATTTTTCTGTGGAAAGGGAAATGGCTGTTTGCAGCAGTGGGTGAGTGCTCAGGGGGGGAAGTACTTGAATAACTTTTCATCACTATTGAGTCATTTCTGGAATATCATAAACTGCAGTTAAGTGCAAACGTGTAGTGCCTGAATTCTTTATGACCTGATTTCATAATACTGCAGTCACTTTCTCAGAAAAGTGGACTCATCATTCAAACAATAATGTTTACCAGTGCATAGCATGCTGTCAAGCTCTAATGGTCTTTAAGTATCAAAAACCCCATAAGGGATAGCCTTCCTATTACCGTTGTGGCATAATCTTGGGAGAGTCTGTATTATTGAGAGGCATATGTAAGCGTTCTCTTTGTCGCTTCCCTGGATATAAACTGGTGCAATCTATCACAATCTCAGTGCATAATTTCAGAACGTAGTGGCTCATGAAATGATTTAAAGTCAATGAGCTAACAGTGAAATCAACCTGGCTCTCACAGTTGTGCACAGAGGCTAAAGTCTGCTTGTTGCAAACATAGCTATGCTTTCTTTGCTCTTAGCCACTGGCTTTGTAAGTTTGTTTCTTAGGTACTTGAAAGATTAAGGGCAGTTTTATATTTGCAAAATCTGGGCATGTTTTGGAACTGTGTCATTGTGCATGGATTCATTTAGAGGTTCTAATCTAAATCTATACGCAAAAACAATAAATGAAAGTATTCCAAAATGATGAAAATTTTCAGATGGAGAGCCTTAGTAAACACAACATTCAGTCTTGAAACCACGACAGCAAGAGAGCGTGACTGAGCATATAAAAGAGCATATGAAAGAGCATGGGTTATTTGTAAACAGGCAACAAGGGGAAATGTAACTTTCCTTCTGTTGAAGTTTTAACATATTTAATATTTCTGTATTTAAATTAGAAAATTTTAAATGCTAGGTTTTATTTGTTAAAATGATAATTGCTGTGACTATCAAAATAAAATAGATATCAGAGTGTCCTTCAGTAGTGACCATTCTTCACTGTATTTAGAATCAAATATTAACATGAGGAAACATATAGGAGGATTACACTTGATTTGAAAGTACTGTTTTTATGTATAGTCTTGCCTCTTTATAAAGGCAAGTTAATTCAAATTTTCTTTGCCCTCATCTATCTGCCTTAGCTATCCTAATATCTTTGTGTGCTGCTTCCAGAGAGAAAAACAAACTCTGTTATTAAAATGAAATGGTAGGTCTTGGAAATCCTCTCCCTTAGTACTGTTCCCTGAAGGATGCTCAGCATCCAAGGATGCCTGAATGCTTTGCTAGTTGGCACTGTTCATGGGAAATTTTCAAAGCAACAGCAGTTTTTAATAAATGGAAAATGGAATGGAAAGAATGTTAGTAGAACAAAATTAATAGCTTGTTTAAAAAATGTAGATTTATACATATCACAAATTTACTAGAGAAATGGTCTTCCTATCAGTTATGGAAAAAAACTATGATATGCCTGCCAAAACTCATCTTCTATGATTCACATAGGAAGTGGCTGGCTAAAAAGAATATAAGAGTCTGACAGATAGGCCTGCAGTTGTCATATTGATTGCTCCTGTGTTTGTACATGCAGAACATTTACTTCTCTTCATTTAAAAGATAACAGCTATGATTTCACAGATTTCCTAAAAACTTTATTCTATTTGTAATTTAATTTGCCAGTTCTTTCAACAGCTTGAATATTCAACAGACTTTTACTTCATTCAAATCTTAATATTTTCTTTTAATCTAGATTAAAAAAAAAAATTAATTTATGTATTTTTATTGCTTTGATTAAGATCTAGAATGTCTTCATATATATAACTTTGCTATGACAATTCTTGTTTTTATTTGCATTCTTTATTTCAGATCAGACCACATTTGACAAGTCTTTCTTTTTTTTTTTTTTTTTTTTTCTGTATGTATGTAAGAACTAGAATGGCAATTTTTTAAAGGCTATTCTTGTTTGATACTTATATTCTTGATCTTATTGCAGGCCCAGTATGAGGCATATTTCTGCTCTGGTAATATCTTTCTCTGCAGTAGAATATTTCCCATCTACACTGGTAAGATCTTGTCAAACAAGCCAACAGGAGGCTGCAATAGCTGCAGGCATCCTCATCTCATCCTGTCTTTCTCCATTTTTCTTTAGGCAGTAGGAGCAAATCCTCTGAAAATGAACAAACACCTTTTAAATTTGAAACTATCACCAAAGGCTGTTTGAAACAACATTTTCAGAAAAGAATTATGTATTCTCCCTTTAGACAGGAGCCTGAAATTATAAATCATTCAAGGCTAGAAAGTAAGAAATAATGTAAAATGCAATTAGGTGTCAGAATTAATGATGGTTCAAGTTTTTCTCTTACGTAACCTTAAATGTTTTAAGGCATCTAAAATAATAGCTTCATCTTGATCAAAATGAGAGTTAGTTTTGCAAAAGAGTATTCAAGTAATTCTAGGTCATTAGAAATAAATTCACTGTTATTGCCTGTAATGGTGTTAGATGGTGCTTTATCTAGAAAATAAGACAGGGAATTACCTGTTTATGTTTAAAACCCTGCCTCCATTCCCTAACATGATATGTCACTTTGATTCATAATAAATATGGTTTATTTCAATCATTGGTCAGATGCATTTTACATTGAGGTCTGATTTGAATGAACAAACTTTGCATACCATTCTGTGTTGTTGTATAAAAGGAGCTATACAAAATTACCTATATTTGTTGGAGAGTTAATTGTTCAGATTTGTTCACTGTGTCCACCAGTGCTGACTGCTCCCTGTATCTGACTTTTCTCAGGATACATTGCATACTGCATGAATTTGATGGCAGATGCTTTAATACTCGTGGGAATATTGCAATTGAGAAATAACATTAAAAGTCAGTTAGATCATCCTCTCTCCAGTTAGTCAAATCTGAATAGACATAATCAGTATCAGGTATTTTCTTATGGAATCATTTGCTGTCTTCTTCACCAATTTGTTTTTTCTTCCTCATTGTAAGTATAAAAAGTCAAACTAGAAAGCTGCATAGATTCTAAATACTCAATTCCCTTACTCCTAAATGCTCTGAAAGGTGCCAGATATGTGTGGTGTCTGTAGAGGAGGCATTAATGCAGGCTACAGAGTAGACCTGATTGCCTAGGGGCTTTCTAGAGGAATATTTGACTGTTTATCTTACGCTTCTGAAGCTGCTGGAATTTCTGTCAACCCTATCTAGATTAATCCTTAAACCTAGCCAAGCTCAGGGCCATAATAAAGCTCTTTATCTCTAACCACATGCTGTATATAGAATAAATAGCACAAAGAAGAAATGCTTGCATTACAATAGACAGGTATGCAGAGTCTATTGCCACATCATGCAAATGCGAATCAGTCCAGCTCTTCTCACCACATTGAATAACAACAGCAAAAGAATATTGGAAAATGGTTAATCTGCATAAGAAAAGTGTTATGAATTTAGAGAGAAATCATTTGACACACTAGTGTTTACTGGTAATACTGGTGGCTGGTGGTTTGGGAGAATTTTTTTATTTTTATTTTGCTCATACCTGTCTGCTAATACTTACCAGTTTCATACTGTTAGAGAAATAACACATTTTTAATTCTTTCAGAAGTGATAAATAGCACTGCATCCCCTCACCCCATCAGCAAACTTTCAGGATCCTTTTTTCCAAGGACTTCTGTTTCCATTCAATTACTGACAATGAGTTGCATCCAGAAATTAAAAACAAAATTCTATCAAATTATATTCAGGTTTCATGTTTTTTTAAAGAATATCTTTACATCTTCACTGATGTTTTTCCTGTTTCCCAAGGCAAAGCATAAAGACTTACATTAACAATATATAAGGATTTACATTCTGTTTCGTTCCTTTCTACAGCTTCAGGCACCTGAAGAAGCTAATCATATGCAATAGTTTTTTCTTGAATTTAGGATGCTTAAAGGATGTTCAGACATCTAGATAAGGAATAGAAAGAAGTGGTCCTCAAGCTCCACTCTACAGCATCATTTTGGAAGCTGTTTGTGAGATGGGAATTATTTTATTCCAAATGTGTTTGAATTAAGAAAGGATTGATAACTTTTTCTTTTATTTTGTCCTCCATTTTTTACATAAAGTAATACAGTAAGAAGCAAGGTTTATATGTGAGAAATTTTAAAACTGAGCAAGTCAATAAGAGAAAAAAAAATCTGTATGGAACAAATAGGCTAATGAAAGAAGCTGAAATGGAAAAAAAAAATGTGTGTTACCAGCACTAGGAAATATTGGGAAAACCACTAGAGGGAAATGCTGTCATTTTCATATTTCAAGGCTATCAGTTCACTTTGATGAAAACTGAGTAACAACCAATTTTCCCAATATTGTAAAGCATTTCACGCATCTTTGTCATTTCAAAGTGACAAGTAATTTCCAAAGTCAACAACTTTAGAGTCTTTAAAGTTGATATTTGACAGAGAGGATGGTTGGATAAAAATGTGGAAAAAAAAAAAAAAAAAAAAAAGTTGTCCAATGACTGCAATGCTACTTTGGGATTTAGAGATCATAGCTGTGCCACAGAATGTCTGATCTTGAAAAAATCTTTTGGCCTTAATGCTGTATTTCTTCATCTGTAAAATAGGAAAAAGTAGTGTATAAAAGTCTCTGAGGAGTATGCAGGGCTGTGTATATTGATTGTCAGAAAGAAACTTCAGGAACAAAATGTTCATTTAGGCATCCAAAAACACTGATTTTAAATGTCATTGGGATTGAACAGTTTAAATATTTGGTTTTAGATACTAAATGCAATGTCCTACATTGCTTCAACCATTAGAACTGTAAATAGCTATGAAAAATCTTGATAGCCTGAAATATTACTATGGAATTTTCCAGTTATTGAAATTCTACTACAAAACTATACTAAGAATAAAAACATTGACAGAATATTTATTACTTATATTCAAAATCTTGAAGTGGGACTGAGTAAGGTATTAAAATAGGACCTGAGTCTGTAAAGGTAAGTGATGTATAGTCATGGTAGGTCTCATTCACTTTGTGCAAAATACATCATTTCCATGGAAAAAGTTTTACATACTTAGAAAGAGATTTAAATATTAAGCAGATTTAAAGACTAAAGCAGATTTAAAATTGGATTATCTAGTTTTGCTCAGACTATGATAAGTGAAATCTTTTTCCAGGAAAGACTCAGTATATAAAGAATAATTCTGGAATTAGGCAGCCCCTCTCATATTATACACAATGTGAAGATTTTTGTGCTTTCAATCAGTTTTTGTACAGATGAGTTATAAACATGCAATAGAGATAAAAACATCACTAGTCCATTGAAATTCAATGTTTTACAACAAACTTCTAGTTGATTCTTCACATATTCTTGCTTATAGAGAATAAATATCTACTATGAGAAGGAATGATGATCTTACTAATACTTGCATACTTCTAGATTCAGTTCTGCAAGTAATCTACAAGTAAGCAGTTTTGGATACAGTTTTTTACAAGCTGTTTTCACTGGCGACTAGCGATAGGACGAGGGGTAATGGCCACAAGGTGAAGCATAAGAAGTTCCGTCTCCAGGTGAGGAGCAACTTCTTTACTGTTAGGGTGACAGAGCAGTGGAACAGGCTGCCCAGGGGGGTTGTGGAGTCTCCTACTCTGGAGGTCTTCAAAACCCGCCTGGATGCCACCCTGTGCCACATGCTGTAGGTGTGCCTGCTTGAGCAGGAAGGTTGGACTAGATGATCTGTAGAGGTCCCTTCCAACCTTAAATATTCTGTGATTCTGTGATTCTGTGATAGTTTTTATACTTGTTATGACACAACAGCTCAGCTGAGATGTGTGTGAAACTGCAATATAGTGGCAGGTTGAAGATAAGAGATTGCTTCTTGTGTGAGCTGCTAAATATAGACAAATCCAAACAAAGCTCTGGAAATCTCTTAGGATGAAAACAGTCAGAGGTTGGGAAAGAATGCATGGTACATACTATATTTTTTTTGTTCTAATCTGCTTTCCCTTATTTTCTTAAAATCTCTGTCTGTAGGAATCTTAATCCATTAACATTCCCCAAAATATCTTAATCAGACAGGTGCTGGTATTTTCTTAGAGCCTGGGAGGATGAGATACAAGCTTGTAGGAAAGCAATCAGACTACAAAGAAATGTGGTCAAAAAAAAGGCACCTAGGAAGCAGGACGTTAGATGCTGTTGCAGAAAGGAACAGTTTGGAGCTTCCTTTTACTCATGTTGTTCTTTTGTCTTTTTGTTTCCATCTCACTGTAATTATTTCTCTTAGATGCTACCTCACCATTTTTATACCAAGTTTGTGTAAGGATTACGCATTTGGCATAGCCACTTATTCCAAATCCTGGAAAAGCAATTTAATGCAACAGGTAAAGAATAAACAGCTAAACACAATTTGACTCTACTGCTTTTCATGGAATACAGTATTAGGAATTTCAGGGCGACAGTTTCAGAGGAATGAATATTGAAAGACGTCAATTCCTTTACATGCCTAAGTAATTTGAGCTTTGCTTCTTTAGATTTCATCTCTGTTTGACTGAAGAGAATATTCATGAATGTTCTTACTTGTTAGATTCACTTATCTGAATCGAACAGTTGTTTGATCAGGTTCACATTAGGTTCCAGTATGCAATGCATCTTTTTACCTGAAGAGCTCTACATTGATCATATATTCTCCTGTGATACTCTGTAGCAAGTGATATGAGTGGGGGAACTTAAGAGAGATGAACTAGTTAAAGAAGATCTCAGATGATTTTCAGTATACTTCATGTAAGAATTTAAAGTTAGCAATATGACCAGAAGCTGTCAAATCAGAATATGAATAATGCTAGCAAGTCTTGGAAATTGTATTGATAAAGTGAGTCATATTTTTTTATGCATCTGATAATTAAATTTTAAAATCTACACTTTCACATAATAGTGCCTCTAAAGAATCAGTACAAGAATACAGTCCTGCAGCTCAAAACAAGAAGACTTTTTTAAAACAGAAAATTAACATTAGCTACTTGCAATCTACACATAGGCTCATAGAGTCCCTAGCAAGCTCTATGTTAAATAGAGTTAAAACTCTGAATTTGAAAAATTTATTCTTGGAGTTCTGTTTCTGTGCACCTATCAATTATGCACATTTTGTGCATAAAGCATTTCACAATTTTCAGTATGTACAGATTTAGACTAATACTTGGAGAGTTAATCCTATCCCTCCTTACTCACTTGATTAAGACATTTTAATAAGGTGCATTTTTATTTCCCTACTGTCCTCCTTAAACCAGCTAGAGAGACCTCCTTCTCTTCATGGACTAGGGAGTGTAACATAACCAAAATGCAAATTGTGTGTCCATTTAAGTGCCTGGAAGCTGTGCAATAAATTCATGCCTAACCATTTTGCCTGAAACAGAGAATAAATCTTACTGAATTATTCTTTTTAATAGCTATCAAAATATGAATCATGAATTACCTTAACATATTAAGTCATGGATTATAAAGGCCTGATTGGTTTCGTGAGGTAGAATTATGAAATAAGGCTCTCTTTGCCTACAGGAAATGCCCAAAACAACAGCATTCGGGAAAGTTATATAGAGCATTTGTACAGTTTGTAGAGTGATTTACTAATCAGAGAACTATATGAAGAAAAAAAACAAAAAGAGCTTCTTAGCATGTTGATGTTCAACAGCCTTGCCTAATTCACAGACCATGGTTTGTCCTCCTTATAGCACACATTTTTTCTATTAGAGCTAGAAACACTGTAATTTTTGCTTCTATACCTATTTTAAAAGATATATTTCTATGCTATATTTTTTGCCAGTTAATGTTAAAATGCAGATGTGTGAGCTGTAGTATAAATTAATCTTGGAAGCTTTTGGCACAAAGTAGACTCTAGCTTAAGTTAAGCTTCTCAGTTTTGTGCCATTCTTTGTGGAATTATATTAGATCTAAATATATAATACTTAGGTGGCAAATTTATTCTTACATAATGATGAAACTTATTTTTGCTCATAAAAGTGTTCTAGAATGATTTCTTCATATGCACCTCTACTATATCCATCCTTGATCTCTTCAGTTCACCTCCAACTTAAAAGGTTTTCTCCCTGTCAGCATGAAGGCACCCATAACCTCTCCTGAAGTGCAAGCTGGATTCAATTCTACCCTGTGCGTCACTAAGACACTGACCAGAAAAATGAAATTATTCCCTCTCTAGTCTTTATGGTTTTGGAAAAATAAACCTTACACGATGTTTTTTTCATTTTGGTTGAATGTGTCATAGGTAGTAATCACTAAATCATAGTCTATACAATCAAGGTAATCTTTACCTTTTGCATAACACAAAAAGATGACATGTCAAAATCATTATATGATCCTTTTTGGTAATGCAAGACTAAACAGATAATTATTGAAAAACAGATTTTAATTTCTCTGTCTCCTGGGTATTAATAGCAGGAACTACATATGGAAGGCCATTATGACATTAAAAGCTTATTTCTAATATGAAATAATTGCCCAATGATGTTAAAGCACAAAAATTCTCAACCACAAAATGTGGCTCAAGAGACAGGAGAAGATGTGCAACAGATTATGACAAATCAAGCAAGAAACATGTTTTGGCCTAACTATATACCAGAAAGTATCTACTTTTTCTTTTCTTGTAAATGGACAAGAATAGGGCATTTCAGTTTACCCAGTCTGATAAAGATTGTGAATGAGATGATCTCTAGCCAGATTTGCATGATACTGAGACTCTTTCCATGAACCTCTTTAATGTCATTCAATTCCTGGTATTATCTACAAGCATCCCTTCAGCTCTGGCTTGAAAGTAAGGCCCAGGACTACCCAATTTATCATGCTCCAAGATCCTTTAGCACAAAGTAAAGATATTTACATTACTGTGATTTTAGTATCAAGTCTTGTTTCTCCATTCTGACTATTTTGTGTAGTGCAAACAAGTGTGTACTAGTTTTCTACAGCCTGTATAGAAAACAAAATTTGGGCTGGTTTCAAATGCATAAAATAAAACTTGTGTTTTCCTTGTTCTAGCCCATAGAGTAGCCCAAAGATTCACACAAGGAATCTGACAAGGAACAAGAGTCTCTGTTGCCTATATTTGCTTCTCATTATTTCATTGATATCTCATTATTACATTGTAAAGCAGTGTAGGTGTTACACTATGAGCTTTGCTATCTTTGTGTGCATTAGTCCATTTTTACATCCCTGTTCTTATGCATCTGGAAAAGGTAGTTTGCTTCTGTGGTCCACTGATTTTTTGGCTGCAGGAGGTCTGCTAATGAGCTCCCTGATAAGTCCACTTGTGTTATCAAAAACAGATGGCAAGTATCTATTGCATAAAAGAATTACTTACATGTCAATGAGGTCTTTTCTCCTAAGCAGCTCTTGTCTTCTGATCATACACTTTTTACACATTCATTTACACAATATGCATACTATCTGTAAAATATAAACAAAACATGCTTAGAAATGGAAGAAGAAGCAAATTTTTTGAGAGACATGATAATATTTGTGATCCTTATTGTTCTCTCCATTCTCTAAAGGCATGAGCTTTTTCTTTTGCCATTATATTGGAGAAGAAAAACAAACTGTATCTGACATATTTTCATTGCTTCTGGCACGGTTCATTTCAAGATGTCTTTCTGAACTTTCAGCATGCTCCTTTTGCTGTTAGACATCTTCTTCTGCCCTCTGTCTTGTGGACTGTGAATTCCATTTATGTGTATATTGCATCACTTTTCTGTATTTAAAAACTGTCTTGACTGACATGACAACTTTACAGGTTGTGCAAAATACTTTTTGTTTTGTTATTTTTTTGAACTTGAGTTTTGCTATCTGTGTTTTCTCAAGCCACTTAATCTTGTACTTGTCCATTCCTGTTCTACTGTGGCACTTTCCATTACCTTTATCTCACTCAACAGTCTAAATCTTTTCTTCTTTAAGTTTGTCTCTTATGGAAAAGTGGATCTTTCTGACTTAAAAACTGATGACATCTAGATTCAGTGGGAAAGGCTCTAATTAATTCCTTTTTTTTTAATTGTTTATTTGTATTTCCAGAGTTTTGCTTATTTGTATTTATTAAATATATTTTTTAAGTTCGCTTTTGCAGAGTGCCATATTTATTCATCTTTTGCTTGTGTCTGTGGTCACTCAACTGTTTCAAATGACACACCAGGTGTCCTGCTCACTAGTTAGGGTTAGGTAAAGGGAACTACTATTTTCAAAAAGTTACCTTCCACTAAGCTCTAGAAGCCTCTTCCTGCCATGTGTTATCCCTGTGTTCACCACTCACAAGAAGTGCAATGGATACTGAAAAGACTAAAGTCTTTTTTGCTCATCTATTATTCTGTTTTCTGGCTTTTGGCTCCGTCTGTGGGACTTCTCAATCTACAGCTTGGAATACTCTGCCCCTCTTTTGGATCTGATTGGCCATTTGAATGTGATAATGAGTGTTGTTCTAATTCGTTAGGGTCTAACACCAAGCATTGAAGTATTCTGATGACACCAGTACTTATGCACATCAATATTTTCTCTTCTTGCTCTTATGTTTCACTCCTCTCTGCCTATTTTTCCAAAGCAGTAAGACTCATTTTCCCATATCGCCCTACTTTACAAAACAAACTGTTTCTTTAAGTTGCATTTGTTCCATCCTTTTGTCACACATGGCTCCAATTTCAGGAGCCTATTTCCGCTTGGCTCAAATCTTAGTTTATTTTTCCCTGATTGTATCCATCCATTGTAGGTTTTATGTTTCTGCCTTTGGATTTTCATCTGGGAAATTCCCACACCCTTTTCATTTGTAATTTTTTATTCTTTATTTTTACATCTTAGAGATGTGACATGACCTTCTTCCCCGTCTCAATCCCAGCAACCTAGGTAACATTTTTTTTGGAAGAGAACCTACAATTTCTACTCCTTTTTTCAGCTTGCTGTCATACAATCCTTGATTTTCTTATACCAGCCAAAAATTCATTTTGCATGCCCCATCTTTGTTTTCACTTTAGAGACTGTTTACACCATAGTAGAACTTAAATTCTTTACGCAATGCCTAACAGATTTATAAGACAGAAAAGAAAGTGAATTTGTTATTCTACAGTACAAAATTGTCTCTTGTGTCCCTCCTCCTTTGCTTTGGCACTGGAGAATTAGAAAAAAAGGTATATTCGTTTTTTATAAAGTTAGCAGCAGCAGTCTTAATTGTAATGTAAGGACAGGAGTAAACTCTTTGGTTTATATTATAGCCATATTATTTGAAATGGTTTATAATATAGTCATATTATTTGAAAATAATGTAATTTCAAGAATGAGTGCATGCTTTCCCTGGTGATGTGTGCGTAAATATTGATTCTCTGCTGCCAGAAATCAGTCTAGTTTGATTGATGAAGGCACAGATCATCTTTTCTCTCAAGCTGATGCTCACTAAGGATGGCTTCTGAAGAACAGAGTTTACTTTCAGGCTCAACATTCAACCCCTTCAAAAGGTACGATTTTACCTAGTTCCTCATCTTTGAAAAGGAGATAGTACTGATACAAATATCTTGAAAGGGCAAATACTGTCAAGTATCTAAATTGTTCAGATACTACACAGGCCTAAACATTCAGCCCAATGTTAGCATTTCATATGGTTAGTGACATCATCTTATGCTAGTGTTTGATCTCTTTTTTTTTTTTTTCTCTCTCTCTTTCTTTGTATCCCTCACAGTTATTCTAGTCTAAGCTCAATTCAGTTTAACATATATGACAGCAGGATTTCATTTTTTGAATTATTCCCAATCTGTGTTAACTGGGTTTCCTGCTAAATATTTTTCAATGCCAAAACAGCTCTATGAGAAGAAAAACTAGATGTAGGCAAAAAAGCTTAATTTCATAGTTTTGTTTTAACATTTAAAGGAAAATAGCATTCAAAACATTACATAAAATGGAATTGTAGACAATGTATTTTTGCATTCTTAATTTCCTTCTTATTTCACTAGTCTGACAACTTCACTGGTCTCTGTATTAATTATGATTCTATAAATGATGTCAAACCTCTGATTCTGCTCTTTGTATCAGCTATAATTTGTTCCAGATTTTGTTTTGTTTTTATGCCAGAGACCACACAAAGCTTTTTTAGCTCCACTTTTTCCTGGAGCTTCTGTTGCTCTGTAAGTTTTAGATTTAGAAAATTACTTTCAATAGTTGGTATCCTTTCTCACTTAAATAATAATTCCTTTTACTGTGATAATAGTTGTTTTCTTCCTCTTGTGGATAAAATATTTAACTAAAGTACCACACTTCAGAGGCTATGTGCATGCTGTCTCTTTTTTCAGCCTTGCTTCCAGCTACTTTCTTAAGTTAAAAAGAGGTAACCTCTCTACATTTTTATATATTTTATTATTTTTATAATCACAATGATAGTATCTTAGCAAATATGATTTTTCCATGCTATTTAGTATCCTTTACATTCTGACAACTATCTGTAGATTATGCTTTATCCAGTGTAGAGTCTCTTATGACATGAAATGTAGGGAGGGGATACGAACAGTAGCAGAAAGGGAACTTTTCTTTTGTATTGGTAGAGGCTGAGGAATGGCATGAAATACTTAAGAATTTACAAGCAAAAGCTGAGATTCTCCAAGTCTGGGAAACTAACAGTGAAGAATATTTAAAGATAATCACAAGGGCCATATTCAATTTTTAACTAGCATAAATTCCTAAATAGCTCTGTGTGTTTTAAAATAAGAGTATCAAGGCCTGGAGAAAAAAAATATTTTTTAAATTAGACAAGAGAGAACTGAAGGTAAATATAACATATTAACTTTGCATAAGACCAAAAGTTGGTGGATACTTCTAAGCTGTATACTTATATGCTTTTAAACTACTATAAAAATAAGTGGAGCTTAATATGAAGAAGGGTATGACATGATCTGAAGCATTACATGCTTTTCCCGTATAGCTAATAGGAGTCTTTGCTTTCAAGTTCTATTAGAAATCTTAAAAGAGGGGAAGTTGGTTGTTTATGTTTTGAGAGGAAAACCTAAATTCTATATTGAGTCAAATTTCAAAATATCTGAAATGGAGCAAATGACCAGAATTTGCATAAACAATGATTATATTCTCCATTGTGAAGAAAAAAAAAATGAAAAATGTGGATCAAATCTGGTATTTTGGCTTCCTGCAGTCCTAGCTACAGATCCAAAAGCTGAATTCCAGAGATAACCATTATTGCAGGCAATCACAGTTTCTAAACATTTTTTGAAGAAAATACTTTTCTGCAGAATTTCTTATTTGCTTCACTACATCGAACCGGTGATAGTGGTTGGGAGTGGTGTGCTGCAAAAGTTGTGAATAATGTTCATACCCACAACCAGAAAGTGATGTATTATCACACAGAGCAAAGGGACTGCAGAAGAGAAATTAGTTCAGATGTTATCCAAACCAGTTCAACCAACTTCACACCTAATTACTGGCTACCATTCATGCTTGAGGATAATGTAAAAATCAATTTTGAATCTAAAACATGATAAAGTCCTTTATATTGTCATGCCTTTTAATAGATTTCTGCAAGCCATACTTGCTGCCTATTTTTAACAAGGACTTCTGGACAAGATTTGTATCTATTTAGGATATAAGGGAAGGTCAGCCACAGAGAGTCCTGTGCTTTAAATAATGTGTGGCAGATTTTGCGTTTCACTGGTGTTCTAGGCTGTTGAAGTCTAATCTCCATGGAAACCATAATTTTATCTCTGGGACCAATCTTTCTCAATCTGACATAACCCTTAAAGTACAGTTAAATTAGCCACTACAAATAATAATAAAACACTGTTACAAAAATGACTGTTGAGGCCTGAGAGTCTGACATAACTTAACAGTTGGTTCCTTAAGTGTAGGAGCAACTCTGTTTCTGGGACTGGATCAGCCCTGCTGTAATGGTCATTTGCATTTACATTTGTCATGGGCAGAGAAAATTTACTGCAAAATCTTTAGAGGACAGAGAAGCAAACCAGTTTTCCAAATTATATTCTGTTTCTCCAGAAAATACAGCTAAATGACCTGTTTACAAATTAATTTAGTAGCTTCTTATTTGTTAAGAGAGTCGCCTCTCCCTTTTTATCTTCTTTTCTAAAAATGCTATGCCAATTGTCTGAGGTTTTGCCTGTTTGGTGGGCTAAAAGATGAAAGAACTATTTTTTCATATGAAATGAATTTCTTTGAACTATTAATATTGTAAGATATAAAAACAAATGTAAGTTTATTTTCCCCCCTGCTGCTTCTTATCCCCCCTTCCTTGTGCCCGCTTTTCATTCAGAGAGGTATAGAGTACTCAGAATATTATAATCCCTTCTGGCAATAGCACAGAAACATGGTTTCCATTACAGTTTATTACTTTTTTCCTTTTTAATTTTTTTTTATCAATCTGTATGAATCCCAAAGGACTCCAACCTCTGTACAAAACTGTAGACAAGATGTATTGTGAGTCTGGTTCTCCTATATTTCTCTATGACTTAGTCTATGTATTTCATTCCCTAGTGCATAGTTAAAATTAAAAAATAAGTACAATGTGTATCTATTTAGTGTTCTGAAATGGATTCTTTTTGTTTGGCTGAAAGGTATTAAAAATCTACCCTTTTTCGGTAGTGCTGTATACAGCATGATTCTTAGGCAGAAAAAAATATATATGTATGTTTTTTTCTCTTGTCATTTTAATATGAATAAATGTAACATTTTGAATCAATTATTTTGAACTACACTGGACAGAGGTTGGAGCACAGGTCCCTCTCCCCGATAGGCCACACTAGCCACTGAGCTCTCATCTGCAGTCAATAGAGACAGGTAACCACACACTGTGACCACCTTGCACTTCAACTTCACAATCAATTTGCAGCAGCAGCATCTGGCACTGATGCCCAAGAAGTGCTTCTGTCATCCCCTTTAATCTCTCTGCCATCTCCCCGCTCCTGGGGAAGCTTTGTACAGCTGCAGAGCGGAGCAGGTTAGAGAGCCCATCTTGGCTAACATTAGTGTGGCAAAACCCCAAGAAGCAGAGTTTTAGCTTGAAGGGAAACACTTGTGCTGACACAAGGGAGAACGGGAGCAGCAGAAGAATGGGGAACCACTTCTCTCTGCAGCACTGCCAGCTTAACCTGATACAGACTGCTTCTGAAGCGCAGTGAGATGTTTTAAAGGAAAGTAGTAAGGATCAGCAGCCTGGTATCTGTTCCCTGGTACTGCTGAGTGTGGTGGGAGAGTGAAGGAAAAGATGCTCACTTTAACCCCCTTGTTTGCTAGCCTGTATTACCATATTTACCTTTATTTTTTGTTTTTGTTGCAAGACTAAAACAGAGCGAGAACTTGGTGTAGTCGTACCTATTTAGCTTCAATTTCATCTACTCTTTGCTTTCTTCAGATTTAGATTTTACTATTGTATTATCTAATTCACATTACTTGCCTTGGAAAGAAGACAAACTGTCTTCCTAGAATATCATTAACATAGTTTACTATTATCGGTAATTTGGCTAGTTACTGCCTGATAATTTTAGGAAGGTACAGAGCAGTTTAAGTCAAGTCTCAAAAAGAATCTACTTTCCTAGGAAAATAAGACTACAAATATTCAATAGTTAACAAATTGAGAGACTTACAAGCAACAAATTCTGTTAAAAGTTTAAAAAAGTTTCACTAGAAACCTAAATAACAAGGCACCATCCAAGTCCTCAGCTTAGCATACCCACATGGATTATTTACTTTTGCAAGAAAGTAAGACAGGATCAATAGATAAATAATGTCATAAGTCGAGAGAATGGCAGTTGCAAGGTGTTTAATGAACCCTGAATGAAAGAAAATATGTGTATGTGAAGTATTCTTCATCTTATACTTGAAGTTAAGAAAGAAAATAAGTGTAATTTTTATATCATTTGATGTGAATCTTAGATTAGTATGCACCAAATCTTGGCTTTGGAATTATTTATTGAACAAAGAAATTAGGAAACATGCTATGAAAATGAGTGCTAAAAAAAAAAAAAAAAAAGTTTTTAGGCCAGTATTAATGTAGCCTACTATTCTGTCAGGGAAGATTGTCAGTTATCCCTAGCAGTCCAATGTATCTCACTTAAATGTAGGTATTGGACACCTTCTGCAGCAAGCAATGAAAGTACCATGGATTCCTGCTGTCATATGCAAAATGACTCCACAGGTTTATTCGAATTCTGGAGTAGGCTATCTTTTTCTATATTACTAGTAGGAATCTTATTATTTGACTCAAGTTATATTTGACTATATTATTAAGTTATATTTGATTTTATCATTTGATTCTTAATAAATATTATAGCAAAACACTCAATGTTTAGCAAGATTCCTCTTGGTCTTGGGGTCATTCTCTCAAAATAAAACTTCCATTATTAAAACAAACAAAACAAACAAAAAACTTTGTTGAGAAGTCTTAACGATTCAATTTATTATCCCATTGTAGAATCTTCTATTTGTTCTAGGAATATACTGTGCTGTGAATGAGAAAAGATTAAACTTCTTGATTTTGAATCCCCTCTTTTAGAGCTTGGAGCACACCCCTCTATTTTAGTTCATGTTATTCATCTTTCACTATTTATAACTAATGACTGCCAGATGAATGATAGAAAATAAACTCAGGCTTTGATTTGATTCAAATCGAACTGAATATTTGATTTGACATCTGCAGGCATTGATTTTTGCATAATTATAAGTGAAAAAGTATATAAAAAGCATAACTTGCACCAATTTTAATGCCGTATTTCTGTGGCTGAAAGGTGAGTATAGTCTAAGTGAGAAGGTTGCTCATGTTAAAGAGTTTAGCTAATCAAAAATTGTGACACAGACTTTCTCCTTCCTCTCCTCCTTTCACCAGATATAGCAGTCATATCTTGAAACATGTTGACAAAGCATATCCTAGGATACAGAGTGAGCACACACTGTCATACTACATGGATTGCTATAGAATTTTAATCGTCTTTTACCCACTCTGGGATTAATTCTTAGCAAATGCACTATTACAGCACAATAAATCATGCTGATAAGTATTATTAGTACACTAAGATTCATGACAGTCTTTGTGACTCTGAAGTACTGTATTGTCAAACACAAGCTCTTCCATGTTACAATCATTAGAAAAGGAATGGTTTCTGTTTCAGAAATTCTTCTGTTTCTGTAGAAGGGTTACAAGCAGCTAAAGGTCTAATAGGGGAGCTCCTGCAATGCCACACTTTGCACAGGAAACATCACTCTAAAACATGCAACCCAGAACTGCTTTACAGGAAACATGACAACAGAACTGCACCACTGCTGTTCAAAAGTCAGGAGCACATTTGATTTGCATAGCTGTGCAATCACAGAGGGTTTTTTTTTTTTACCTTTTTATTCTTTTGTCCTCTCTTTCCCATAGTGAGCCAAAGGTTCTTCACTTGTGCTCTAGTAGAAAATAGCACAGCAAAGCAAAGCTCTGCTATGCATTTATGATTCCTGCATTCAGTACAACCTAGCACTGCAATCTGGAGTCTCCATATAGGACTGCATAGTAGCATATTCATTTCTATGCCAAAAACATGTCAGGAAAAACCATACATGCATGATTAATTCTAAACAGCAGCCAGAGGTGTTTTTTTCTTTTCTTTAAACTAATACTCCGGCCCATGAGAGAGGGCTCAGACTCAAGGTTTCTGAGGATTTTCACTGTTGTCTTGAAAGTCATCTAGCCCTATTGACAATCATCTGGCTTTCACATACTCAGCGCTATTTACTCTGCACATTGCCCAAAAGAAATAGTCCCCGAGGTGTCTCAGGCTAACGTTACACTAATAAATAAAACAGGCTCGAGCCCCAGCTTTGTAGCTGAGGACAAAGGACACAATTCATGCTCAGGCAGCTAATGACTTCCTCCATCCTCGCTCTGTCCCAGCTCACATCATCTCCCCAACCCAGACCCTTGGGGTGAGCTGTGGTCCCATTGCTCCTAAGCTAGACTTTGGCAGCATCAACTGAAGCCAAAGTGAAGCCCTGGGGTTGGGCAGGGTGCACGTCGGGGTTCAGCGTGCCCCTGGGGGTCCTGGCAGCGTTAAGGTGGAAGAGGAGCTCCTCTTGTCTGTCTTCCGTCCAGCAGCTCTCCATTAATATCCACCTTAAAGCAGGGATCAGCCTTTGCTCAGTAGTGTGATGAAGTCTTTTGTGGTGATTTAATGTGTAATAAATAGAAAAGAGAAAATTAGGCTCTGAAATTATTTAATCTTACACTAAAGCCTTCTATCATGTAGGTGGAACTAAAGAAAAACTGAATATATTATCAGAAGAAGGGCAGTCCAAAGGGTCAGTAGCTCATTTGGACTTTTGGACTAGAGGCCATATCAAATAAGCTCTAACATAAATAATAATGTAAAATAAAGAGCCTGCTCTTTCTTTCTTTGGGGAACTAGATATTTTTCTCCATTAATGGATTCCATGTTTTACAGAAAACAGTCTATTGTTGAAAAGATCTGATACTTTTTAACATTGAATTCTTAGATTTTTTCACGATTGTTATTTACTATTTTTTTTCTAAAGGCTGGATTTCTAATTAATGCATTTTGCTATGAACGGATGTCAGAATGAAATTTTGTATTAGAGTATTATGTCATTTTAACTGCAGAAGACTACATTTTTTTCCTTTGCATCCTTGAAGCCAAAATTTTGTTATTTAAATACTTACATATTTAATTCCAGATCATTCTACACATTTTAAACAGGAGCTGAACTTGTCTAGAGAAATTGAAAATCTGGGGTAAAATGTACATCTTAAGTTTCTAAGGCAATTTAAAATCCTAAATGCATACTAAATCTAAAATCCTATATTCAATTTGTGCAGCTTTCATTATCATTCCATTAAAATGTAGATTTAGTTATAACTTCAGTGTAAGTGTAACACTAACAAGTAGTCTAGACCTAAGTATATTAAACATGTGATATGATCCCTAATATATCACTTATACTCCTGAGTATTTCTTTAACTAATTTCTAGATGTATATTTAATAAGATTTTTTCAAAATCTAAGTAGTCTTCTGAAATTAATAAATTATAATCCTAAATAGTTCAAATTTCTATTAATGGGCCTGGGAAAGATTATCAAATCTTCAGTGAGCAGATTTGTATTCTTATATATTTCTTAAAAATGCTGTTTTTCCCCCAAAATATCTTGTTTTAATGAAAGCCTGAGTCTTCTTTTTTCCCCCTCTTATGTTTGTTTTTTGTTTTGTTTTCAGAAATCTTGTATTTTGATGAAAAAATTTTCTCCTAACTTTCATTACTGACAATGCATAGCAAGTATTGAACTAATGTTTTTATAATGTCTTTTAACTGCCAGCTATTATATAACATATAATTTCAATTTAAAAAATCATATTGAGTTTCTAACCACACAGACACTGAAGAAAACCTAAGAAACTGAAAGTACTCTGGTTCCAAAACCACAATACATATCCATATATTAATGTATAAATACAAAATCTACAATGACACCTAGTATTCAAAATATAGCATGTACAATTTCTGATATGCATGTAATTATATGGTTATATGTAATTATATGGTTAAGAATATGCTGTGTATGTATAAAGAAGATGAACAAACTTGCCAATATTTCCCACAGAGGGACTACAGATACATTGGCACATCAGAACACTACATTATCTGACTTACAATATTGTACAGCAGTAAATTTTCCCAAGGTTTTATAAACAAATTTTGTCTTCCTAGTGTCACTTAAAAACAAGGCAAGGGTATCTTTTTTCTAGTTTTTATGACCTTTTATAGAAACAGGACACAGGTCATTTATTTGGAGGAGAACATTAGCAGAGTCAATCACAAGTAGCTTCCACAGTATATAACTTTTAAACTTATTTCTGAACTAGAATAGATAAGAGCAGAATGTCACATCCACTGATTGCTTGCATTCACAAGGTATCTGAAATCAAGCCTGGAGACCAGGTGAGAAGACTGTTGAATGATACACTGATTAGGATGATACCATGCATATTGGCCACCAAATAAACACATATAGCTGTGCTGCCTTCATTTTCCCCTGGCACTCAGCAATAGCTGTCAACCTGCAAAACGTCTGATAACAGCGCGATACAGGGAAGCAATAGCTGGCCATGCTGAGACTGAATGCAAAACAGCAGTGTTTGAAATGGAAATGTAGATTTAAGCAGGGAGAAAAGGAGTTTGTGTCTCAAATGGCAGAAGTATATAGATGGCTAAGAGTAGCTTTAAGGGACTTTACATTTGAGAAATATAAAGGTATTTGTTTAGTTTAGTGATCTGAGAAGTAATTTTGCGTTGTGGACTAATGTTTTAATTTCTGGGATTAAGTGACAAAATATTACGGGTAATGGATTACTATAAGGGGAAAAAAAAACTTGAATTATATACTGGAAAAATGTGAGGTCCTTTCTTGTTGTTTATGAAAATGAACTGCAATATTACAGATTCCATGCATCTCCTGGGACTGGGTAGTTTCACAGTTCTTTGTACCTCACAAAGCTTCACTTTGGCTTTTTCATTGCAAACAGAAATCCTGGAAAAGACTGAACAGAGGACACAGCCACATGCTCAGTCAGAAATCAAATTGTGATACGAGAAAGTCCAGAAGAAGAGAGAGTAATTGAGGTCACTTGCACAAGCAGACTACTTAGTCAACTTAGTTGACCTCTGCAGTGGATCTCCAAGTTGCAATGCGAGCAATGCTGTCACCACTGAGGGCCTAGGCATGGGCAGGCCAGCGCAGGCCCATTCACACGTTTGCAGAGTGAGTGCACATCTCACCCTGTCGGGACTGTGTCAAGGGCTTTGGTTTCTGCCACAGTCTGTGCTCTTCCAGTCATGGCTTTCACTGCTTACTGCAGCACAAGCACCGTGGAACCACCAGCTCTGTAATTTCATTATTTGTTCTCTAAATATTTAACCTAAATTTTAGTCTTCCCATGCTGCAGATACAGCTGGCTTTATGGGCATTAAAACCTGCCTGCATCAACACATCACAGGGCGCTAACAGTCTGACTTATGGCTCATCAGGCCAGAAAACAAAAGAAATTATTATTGATGTGCTCGTTTTCCCTTTCATGCCTCATTCATCTGACCTTTAGGGGGGAGTCCAAAGCAGACGGTGTCTGTACGATGTCACGTCAACTTGCTGATCACGTCATTGCAGAGCCACCAGGCAAAGTTGTGCAACTTTTATTTAAAGCCAAGTAAATGAGAAACATCAGCATTGATTAAGGAGGACCTCTGCTCTCTCCAGTCTTTTGCGATTTACAGTGGAGAGAAGACAAGCTTGGTGACCCGTGGTGAGAAGTGTGGTTGTGCTGTCTGCTGGAGTAAAGATTTAATGACCTCAGTGCTAGACTCAGGAATATCTGTTCTATTTGAGGTAGGTGCCATTGCTGCTTGAGCAGCAGAATGAAGTGACTTTGTGGCTTTAGGGGAGCTACAGATGTTCAGGTCCCAGCCTCTCCCAGCACAATAATCACTCAGAGGATGCAGAGCATAAAAGACCTGCAATGTTTACACAGAATGCCGGAGGTATATGTGATGATAGCTAATGAATGGTAGAAGGGTAATTTCCTCTGCTCAACGTGTGTGTGTGCATTTTCCTTCCTCCTTAAAACAAATCACGGCATTAACTTTCAACCCAATAACCTTTATAAAAACTCCATGGTGACTAATTATAAGTGAACAAGGAGTATCTACTATTAGCAGAAATAGGATTGTTATTCAATAACCTTGGGAGGCTGAACATCCAGTGATGCTCTGAATCCGTGGTTATTAGATGGGGGGTCTGGTGAAGGTTGTTTCAGATTGCTGCTGGCGTCTTGCTGCTGAGCTCTGTATATTCAATGCCACAATGTCAGCAGCTTGAAACTCCCTGTCTGGATTTTATGCAGCTAATAATCTTCAATTTACTACTGTTTGCAAAGAAAGGGAATACGAATGAAGTGTTTTCAAAGTAGGGGCGTTCTCTGCAGCTCTGCTTCTTAATGGCAGCTCTGACAATATATTCTCACGCATTGCTCACCTGCAGCAATAAGTCCTGTACTGAAAAACCATTTGATTAAACTGCTGCGATGTGTACTGATGCTGATTAACAGAATGCAGACATCTGAAATTGCCTTTGTATTGTACATATGGCTTTGTTTGAACAAAAGGTAGCAACAAGTAAAGAGGGACTAGGACGCCTGCCAGAGATTTCTATGTGCACCCTGATGTTCGCCTCCTCCCACTCTCTGAAAGCAGAAACACCAATAGATTTCTGTGCTGCTGAAGTCGGGAGGTTATGTTTCATTTTCACACTGTGTGGATGTTGATGAGGGGAGAACAAACCAGTAAACAAGAAAACAGCTTAGTCTTTACAGAAAGCAGTCTTTGGGGCACTAGTTTAATTCCATTCCAGAAGGTGACAAACAAAGCCACAAAATTAATTTCCAGTCTCAACATCTGTGTTTTTGTAATGAGAGACTTACAGCTCCCAGATGACTCTTGGACAAATGACTTTGAAAGGCTGTTTTCACTGGAAAGAGAAGCAAACCTTGTCCTTCCCACCACAGAAGTTCTGCTCCATGAGCCATGAGTTGTTTCAGCAGTAGTTTCTTTAAAATTTGGTTATTGGAAGAAGACCAGATAGATTTAGGGAGTGTTACTAGTAGCAAATGCACCAATTACAACATATGTCAGCCTCGTTAGGAATCTGTACTTATGTTAGAAAAACAAGACGAGGGCCAAACTCAGATTAGAAACCCATTTTCTCAGAGGGCAGAGACCCTTTTTTGCATAGTAGTAATGATTTTACAACAGCCAGGGCCCAGCGATATCCTGGGCAGACTGACAGGTGTGAAAATATAGAATCTGCCTTGCCCCATTCCTCAAGAATGATTTCAGGGAAATGTCTACAATGCAAACCATATTCTCTGGCATTTCTTCAAAATCAGCCCCTAAATTGCTCAATGTCCTTCTTCCCTTCATCTGATCTACTCAGCCTGCAAGCAAGGGTTAGGATCTGCCTCAGGATTTGCTTCTTTCACAAACGATTTTCAATATCTCTACTGTCAGTTGGTGAAGATAAAACTGAAGAGTCATTTCTGACAGCGATTCTGATCGATTCTCAGGAGCTCTTGTAAACAGATTCCTGCCATTTGTTTTTGTTTACAAACTCAGCAGTTATACCATAATTGCATATGTAAAAACATGAGTTAGATTTTTATAAAATTACAAACCTGTCTTCAGATTTCCCTGCTTTTTTAATTTACATCCTTCAAAACTGTGTTTCTCTAATCTTTTATAAATAGGCATAAAACGCTTATCTGTAACTGGAGGTGTAAAACAGCTGAACTTCCACTTCAGTCCATTTTCACTCAAATCATTCAATGCAGATGATAAATAAAATCATAATGTAATGTCTGAGGAAAAAATATCGCAATACCCCCCTCTATGGCTCATACTCTTTTTGCAGTATTTTCATTCTGGCCTCACTAAACACATAAAAAATGTGTAATACAAGTATCCTTACCCAAGAAACCAGACCAACCTGCTCCTGGCTGTGTCTAATGGCTTTCAAGCATAGATCGCAGCCCATTCTAAAGGCTGGATGGCCACACTGCTTGGAGATAGGCCAAATTTTGGCCAAGGAATTCAGATAGAGCTCAAGGAATGCTGGAGATTCAGAGGATGCCTTCCCCTTCTAGTACAGCCCAAAATTTAGCCCATGCTCCACTCTGAACAGATAAGAGACAGTGGGTTCACAAGTGGCATATGCAAAATGAGCTTTTTCTTCCAGTGTTTATGCAGGAAGAAAATAATTACTGGCAAAGGTGCAAAAAACTATTGCACAGAATACTGCAAAATGGAAAGCTAAGTACTTTTACAAAAGATTGAATAATGCCCTGTCTCTCAAATATTTGGATTTTGTTTGTAACTATTACATACTAATAGTCCTTTTATGTCCTTTCTTTAAAAGCTTGAATTTGAATTAATGAATGTTTTGGGGCATAAATACAATACAAGATTGAATTCAGTGAAATCTATCTGACTTTGCAAATTGTAGTTGCTGCAAAATTCAATCTATTAGCTTAGCTTTCATCAAATTAACCCTTCTTTAAGCCAGACTGTACTTGCCTATTTCTTTCCAGCTGTGCCATGATATTTTGTAATCTTTTTCTGTGTATATTGTTATATAAAATGTCCCTATCCAGAAATAATCAGCATTTTTTTTTTTTTACTTTAAAGGCAGCTTTGAGGAATGTATTTAAAATAACTTACTACATTTTTCATTCCATTTGGGTCTGTGATAGACCTACCTCATTTCCCTCCATTTGGTCTAGCTGACTGAAGTCAGAGGCAAAATTATATGACATCTTTGCAATTCTAATTAAACTACTAATTGCTACTAGAGACTCTTAATACCTGACATATAGCATTAGAAAATAACAACATAGTAAAGAGCAGTACTAAAAACAGCATTATTTTTCCTTGCATCTCTCTGAAACCAGTTCTGCTTTAAATTTGATGTTAGTGTTAAAGTATAATTTCTTCAAAAGTCTCTAGCACTCTGTGGGAGGAAAGTTGTGTTTGTAATTAGGTATTACTGTAAGTAGCAAGTGAATATCATTTACTACCACTCAAACAAACTCTAAATAGGTTATGCTGACTAAAGAATAATACTGAATTTGATAGTTTAGCCTTGAGTTAAATGCCAGCCCTGCAACTGAATCCAGAAAGCGTGAAAACAATGGTGAGCAAAAATAATGTGAAAAAAAGCAGATAAGCAATAACAGAGCAAAAATAAAAACAAAAGATCTCTTTATCAAGTATCAATAAATATTGTTTGCCAACTAAATAATTTTTTTTGTCAAGCTGAAAATTAGTGTAAAAAAAAAAAAAGCTAGAAATTGAACCATCCCTTAATCAACTATAATCAACTTGCATATGAAAGCAAATAGTTGATAATAATCTCATTCCATAGTTTGTTTATAGTTGCTGATGGCAGTGAAAATAAATTATTCTTCGAGGATGTCAGAGGAGAGTGTTTCTTGTGTAGATTTCTATCTATCATTCTCTTTTTAAGTATAAATTAAAATGAATCTCTTTTAATGTTTTTAATATCAAGAGAAAATGGAACATGCCAAAACTACTTTGTCTCCATTTTAGTTTGAGGCAAAACATTACATTTTATTTCAAGTTCTAAAGCACAGCTCTATAGCACAAAAATGGAAGAACAGCCCAAAAGCGGTAAATGTTAAGTCTATGCTTCTCCTAATCCCAGATTGTATATATTGTATCTGATCATTTACCGTTAAACTATGATGAATTGGCTTCAGATGGATTTGATAATGTTAAAAAATATGGACAGAGATGTTCTATTTAACGTAATCTTTCTGCTTCAAATAGATAGCTCCTGGATTCCTATCCCACTGCTCTTATCTCCTTTAAGTAATCTTGCCAGGTCCTAGTATCCAAATATTGCTTAAGAAAAATTTGCAGGATCACAATTAAAATTGAACAGTGATATATGATTATTTGTTATTAATGGACAGCATCCCTCTCTACCACAGCATATTTTACTTGATTGATTATAATGCATTTTTTAAACTGACAAAACCAATTTGGTTGCATTTTCTAGTTCAGATATTTTGCTGCACAAAGTTCACTCAAAGCTAACCTTGCATTTCAACTTCATTTCCACTCTAAATTTTGCAAGAATGTTTTAATACAAGGAAGATAATATTTAAATTTTCCTTGTTAAATTAAGGATTTTATTTGGACTTTGTACTTTTCTTCTGTAATAGGTGACTTGGAATATTGAGCAAGCATGCTAAATCCTTGAAATGTAATGAGTCTTCATTTAAAAGTTTAATGGAACTGTATTGGAATACACCTACTGTTGCCATCGACGTCTGATATCCAATTCTGACAGGGCTAAATCCTGCATGGTAGTTTGTATAAATCTGACTGGCTAGATTTTTAGCACTTTAAAATTACACTTTTCAAGGTCATGACCATAATGCTTATTTACACATTGCTTTCAACATACCTCAATGAATAAGAACTACATACAGAGGTATGTTACCAAACTGAGCTTGTCTCACATAACATACCAAAAATCAAAGAGATGTGATATATTGAATAGATATTTTTTTCAGTTCCTGCTTAAATATATTTACTAATTCAATTAACAAATTCCCTGATATTTAAAATTTTGCTTTGATCCTGATTAGCTTTAGGCTAGAGAAAGAAATTCATAGCTATTGTACTCTCAAACAGTAAAAAGGTGTTAGGGTAAAAGAAGGAATTAGTTTCACAGAACAAATGAGATATGCAGTGGCCTGAGACAACGTAATTTCTAGGGAATAGAAAAAGGAAGAAAGGGAAAGGAGGAGCGGTAGCTACCATTTTACTGACATCACAGAAATCCACTGTATTAAGGATCAAATGACCTTAAATGCCAAAGGACCATTAAAAGTAACGGGATGTGATCACAAGCCAGTGAGTGATGTGAAGCCAATTCCTTCTCAGGGGCTCAAGCTGTAACATCCACATTAATGTATTAGTACCAGTAGATGAAACAGAACGAATACTACATCTCATTTACATAATGGATGAGACTTGGGAAGCAGTTCCAGATGGCTGATGAGCACCTTGAGCCAAAAGAGGACTTTTTTTTTGAAACGTCAGCATCCAAAAGTCTAAAGTGCTGAGATTAGATCAAGATGATGAGAACTAATGAGAATAAGGACTTCGAGTGACTTGTTTCCCTTAAATTTGAAGAAAGCCAAGATACTGCTCAGGAATAGCAGTGAGGTGAGGCTGTGGGACCTTCTCTACTTGCTGTTGTCATTGGATTATAGTCGCCTCAGGTAGCTAAATTGAAATTAGAGGTGTAGACTTCAGTAAAAATCATATCTTCCAATCTGTCTTGCTAAACATGTCTTCAAAAAGGCCAAATGAGTTAAACTTGAATTTATATATTATATAGGGTTAGTACCTTAAAGGACTGTCTGGGACTGCTGAATTATTCTTAAACTCACTAAAGTAGCATTCAAAGTGTTTAAAGATAGATGGGAATGCAAAGCCTTTTATGTATATATATAAAATCTACATATGCATATACCTATACATATGCATATATATATATATGAGCATAGATTTGTTTTGTAAATGGTCTAGCCTAGCTTGGCACACATACAAATTCAAAGGTATTGGAACTGTTTCACCAGTGCACTGAGTCATGCTTTACTGGAAGGTTTTGTTTTGCCACTCAGAGAAGGAACTGATGCCCTTGATGACTTCATTTTCTTTGAGAAAGCTGTTTTCTGTGTATGAGCTAGAGAATGGCAAGAAATTATTTTCCAGTCTCATATAAATGACAGGTATTTTAGAAATCTCAATTTGTCCATCTGTGTACCTAGTAGTACTGAGAAGTCTCAGCTAGATTGGTTGATATGATTTGCTCACTTTGATACGATTATATTGCAGTTAAACTCACCTCTATTAAACTAATACTATGTTAGGCTTATTTCCAGATTTGTAGTCAAGAAAAAGTCTTATCCTCTCACCTCTAGCAACAAAATTAGATCCTTTTTGCCTTTCTTTGTAGAAGGCTGTGAAGTCTTTTTAGAAGGAGGTGAAGGAATATTGTAGCAATTTAAATCAGTGTCTTTGCTGTTTCAGAAGGCTGTATGATGGACAGTGTTATTTTCTGAGGCATATTAAACTTGCTTTACTCCGGTATATTAAAGATACTCAGTTTTAGACTGTGAGGGTTTAAGGAAATTTTTGGTCTTATTGAAGAAGTAGAAGACATAGGAGTCTTGGGGTTGCTTAGAGAGTGTTACAGCTTTCACAAAATGGCCTACAATTACTATTACATTATTTCAGTGTCCAGAAGATTTTAGCTAGACTTTTATTTTGCAACTTTTTTTCTATCTTAAGTAACAGAAGATCAAATCTAAAAGAAATCTGAAGCAAGTTAATTAACTTGCAACATTCTAAGTTTGTAAATGTCTGTGTATGTGTACACATGTGTACATTTTAAATGTATTTATATTTATTTTTAGGGGTGGGAAATGGGTATGTCATGAGCATTCCAAATTTACATTATAAATTCCAAAAGAATTTCAAAAGTTTTTGAAGTTAAAACAACTATCAACACCTGCTCTCTTCCAAAAGCAGGTTTATTTTTGACATTCTAAATGAGGATATATTTCTGAATATGGTAAAGCTTCATGTGGAATTTTTAGTCCTCAGAGATCTGATTATGTGAAAAGCTGCTGCATGAAATTTCAGGCACCCTTTAAATTCACCTTGCCGAGTTATGCTCTTCAACAAACAAGAAGCCCTGACTAGAAAGGCTTATTAGATTTGGAAGGCTGGAAAAAATAGGCAACTTGTTTTCTAAGCCCTTTTATCTCACATGCCTTTGTTTCTGACGCTGTTCTGTCTTTTTCAGATTAAGAAACCATTCTGTTAATTTGTTTTTAACACCCATGCAAATGAAAACTGGGTTTACAGCTTGGTAAAAAAGTAAGAGGATACATACAGTAATGAATCTGACTCTCAGTTAGTCTTGATATACTAACAGAGACTATTGGAGGAAAGCTACTGGTAAAGGGGGAAAATGAAATATAAAACCACAAGCACTGCAGTTAAACTATATTAGCATGCAACTCTATAAACAGACATTTTACTACATCATGTGGCAATTTGTTTTTTGATGAAACAACCTTTCTATAACCTTAAAATAAAAGAAGATAGTGGAATCATTTAAGGAACTTTTCCTATTTTAGTTTCTTTTCTTTTTATTCCTTTTTTTCCCTTTCTTAAAAATCAGTAACAAACTTGCTGTTAACTTGATGTATTTCCCTCATCTTGTGCGTGAACACAGTTACTGGCTGTGTATCACTGGGAACAGGGGAAGAAGTCATCAAAATGATAACAACATTGGGAGGTAAGGTGAAATGAGGAAGGTATGATGCAAATGCATCCCTTTGTGCTATGTGATGCATAAAATGAAACCATCCTTCATTGCAGGGAAGTGGCTATGAAACACATTTGAGAATAACAGTTAGATTTACGTTGACTTAATATTAAGTTAATATTGATTGAGATGAAACAGCCAAAACATCAATAGATACACTAATTCATATTATTATGCACTTTTGGCAGCTTTTTTTTTTTTTTTTTTTTTTGTAAGCTCAGTGAAAGATATAGTCAAGCTAAATGATCCCTAGAGGTTTGCCTTATTTAGAGCTCTCATACTGTCTGCTTTGTCTATCTTCTCTTAATTTGCTCAAACAAACACTTTTTCGACCCTTAAATTAAGTTGGCTTTTTGCTTCTCTCTCAAGACAATTCCACATCATTAGAAAGAGGTGGTGGAACAAGCACAATTGCAAACATCTGCCACTATGGTACAGCGATGAGGTATGCTGATCTGCAGTCATTGTGGCTGTCAAACTTCAAGTTTATGCAAAGGTCACATTTGATTGTGGATGGATAACCCTGGGACTGCAGTCCTTCACTGAGTGCCTGTAACATCGTTTTGATTATTCAGTAAATTTGTTATATGAAATAAAAAACTATTGAAGTCAAGTAAGTGCCCTGAACAGTCTTTTTGCATGCTTTTTATTATTTGTGGAATATTCTTGGTCATTACCATATCACTTGATATTGTTTCCAGTGCTGATACCTAGATGCTTGCAAATAGTAGAAAAAATAGTTCCTTAATAGTATGATACAATGAAGTACTAAACTGTACTCCTGCTAGGTATAGCTTTTTAAATTCATACATAATAGGAATACTTAGCATGAATGGACATCTTTAAACTGAAGGGCTTGGGATTTTTTTATTTTTATTTTATTTTTTTACTGTCAATATATAATATGCGACTGTTTTATAATTGCTAACCTCATGGGTTTTTTTTTAACCTTTGTAACCTATGTGATCCTACAAGACGTATTTACTCTAATATATGGAAATAAGATTTCACCACTGCTTACAGAAATTAGTTCTACAAATCAGTCACCTCTGCCTAAATCCTAAAATGTTCGCAGAAGCCCAGCTATCACTGCAGTCAGAGAAGCTAAATGCCTACTTTCCTTTAGGGATCTGTTTGTTCTTCATTCTGTTTGGACAGATCTTCAGTTAGTGTAAATAGGAATTGCTTCATTGACTTCAGTAGGGCGATAACAATTTATGCCAGCTCAAAATGTGGTGCTTAATCTCAGGACTGATAGAGGAAGGTTACAAAAAAAGGAACACTCCATATCAAAAAAAAAAAAAAAATAGCCTCTGGTCTTAAAATAAAATGATGGAAAATCTAAGGCAGGTTATAAATAGGGCCATTAATTTGATATAAAATGCTCTAACAGTATACCTCATTAAGTATACATATTTACATAGCTGCAACTATGCTACCAACATGCCATGCCAGTGCTACTGTGTGCAACCATTCTATCACATCAGATTACATGTGAATTTCAGAGTATGTGTAAATATACTTAGCTCTACAAAAGAAAAGAATGTGTCTAGATTAGCCAAGTGCCATCTTGATGTCATAATACCCTACATTAAAATAAGGATGGAAAAAAATCTTGTGTTTAATTCTGAATGTACTTGGTCTATGTGCATTTAGAAGCTTCGCTTCTAATTGTATTTCGCAGTGGAAAACATGGAAGCCATGTGTGAAAGAAATGAATTAATAGGAAAACCACTCATAATACACAAATAAAATGATGAACACATAAAAAAATGAGCAGTGCAATAGACCACCGCCCAGTAAAAAATTTCAAACAGGGTCAGATGATCACATGAAATCTAAGACAAGAAAGAATTTCCAGCATCGGTGATTCTAATCCCCATAAAAGCAGGCAATTATTTCTTAAGGTCTTAAATGTGTAATTCTTCATGCCATACTGCACTGTCTACAGATGTTTTGGGGGAAGGGTTTACATTTACATCTACTGGAAGACTATTCAGAGCTTGATTTCTTTTGTGACTAGAAACCACTTCTAATTACTATCCTAATTTCATTAATTTCAGTTCCTCCTAGAATTTCCCAGTTCTTAGACTTACCCTACTTTTCACTACATTCCGTAAACAATACATAGAGTATATAAGAATCTGTGCCAGTAAATATCATGCGTATTTTTAACGGTGATATCTTTTCAGAACAAAGACTAATCCTCTGTCTTTTGTTTGCTGCTTTCTAAGTTTCTGGGACTTTTATTATTACTCTTGGTTAGCTCTTGGAAAGTCACCATTGACATTCCATGAAAAAAGGCCATTCTCTAACTCAAGATGCATTTTATATTCCTAGGGAAGAGTGAGTTACCTGACAGGTGATAGAAAAAGGCTTGTCTTGCTGCTTCTTGGTTCTGTAACTTTTATGTAGTTAAGAAAACTAGATGGCTTCAATCAAATGCATTTATAAATAATAACATTCACAGAAACCTAGTATTTTTAATATTTTAAGGAATATGAATATATATTGGGAACATGTCTAGCAGATTCATAGCTTAGAGTATAAAATTAAGGATTTTGATGTACATAATATGCTCATCTTTCTCTAGTGCTATCTTTACTTCTTAATTCATCTAATGATTGGAATGGAATTTTAGTTTCTTGCAACCTATAGAAGTAATCAGAGTACTATAGTTGAAAGATTGGCAATTTTTGACTGGCAGTAGCTTTGTTTACAATAAGAATCAAAACTCTGGTTATGCTACCTATATCTCAGCAGAAATATAGTTGATCCAAAGGAGAAAGTTCTGTAGAAGAGATTTAATAAATCTTATGATTTAACTACAGTCATATAACATCAGATTTCACCGTGAACGTTTCTGTACCAAGATCAGCTTAGCCCAGCAATTACAGGTTGTTTTTCCCTGTAACCACATGCTATATTTTATATCTGTTCTGATCTGTGTTGACAATGAGACCATACTGTTGCAGACCTTTGGAAAGATTTGATGGTAAAATGTCAAAGCTAAATGGATCATATTGTGTCTCTTGGGATGACTGAGAGAAACTGCAGTTCCTTTGCTGGACTTTTTTCCTCTCTTTGCTTTTTTTCTTGCAAGATCTCCCAACCCACTAATCAATTTCCCAGTCCTTACATGTTCTCTCCAAGAAAAATAAAAAGGGAGGAAAACACCATTTCTTATGCCAAATGGCCACTGAAACATTTTTCAGTGAACCCTCAAAACGGTTTATGTCCGCTGTTCCAGGAGACCATGATTTATGCAATATTTCAAATCCTGTCTCCAGAGGTGTTTGTTCTTCACACTTTAGTGTCCCTTAAGGATATAATGAAGTCACTGAATTCCTAGACTTCAACTATTTATTTTTTAAAAAAAAAAAGCAAACAGATTTTCTCTTTTAATTACCTATCTAATTTAGATATTACAAATATTTCAATTCTCCTCATTCATACATGTAAGAAAGAATATGGTGATACAAAATCCTCGTACATTATATCTATATTCTTCCATTTATCCCATTAATGAGAAATAGTAAAAATCAAAACTCTTAGCTTTTATTGGCAAAAGGATCTTTGTAAAGTGGGGCATCAGGCTCTGAGGTTTTCTTGGTTGCATATCACTAAGTCTTACAAACTGCTTTAACAAGAACCTCAGTGATCTAAAAATCATTCCAAACAAATTGCCATTCTTTGAATGTTATCTTACTCTTTGGTGTGTAGTAGCTGAACTAATAGAAAGATTTATTCAATCTTAGTGAAACTTAGCTCAGCTTGAAATTGGTTCTTGATCATAACTTCTGCTTGGAAAATTCACAGAAAAGCTAGTGAGCATTGTCTCCTTTGCACAGGGCTTTTTAATGTTATGTTCCTACTGCATAATAGTCCATTTCATAGCAATATAATCCGTCCTACAAAGGGTAGATTAATTCCAGGCCAGCTAGTGAAGGTATGGGCTGAACACTTCAGAGCTGTCAACCAGACACAGTGCCTTTGAATGCTGTTATGCTGCCAAGGCACTGAAGGCTTAGGGGTCTGGGAAATGGATGGAAGTTACAGAGAAAACAAATAATGAAATCAAAGCTAGAAATGGGGGTTTAAGTGGTAAATCGTCTATACGCCCTTTATCTCTGGAGATTAGCGTTCAAATCCTACATTAGGGCCCATAGTGAAAATAGTTTTAATGGCTTGAATCTGATCCCCAATGTGCAGTTTATCCACATTACAGATTTCACCATACCATTAGGAATGACAGCCATTTCTCTCCTAAGGAGAGGTGTGGAACAAGAATAACAGGGGACACTTCACAGACCAGGATTGATGCATGTTGGCAGGGCAATGTGTGAAGACTGTAGGCCTGTAATAGCCAGGGGATTAAGTACAGATTAAGGTGTTCTGAAAGGGACTGTTGAGAACTCTGCATGACCTCTCTTTGCACAATAGTGCTAATATTCAGACCTCAACTTCATGAACATCATTTTCATCGTTATAGTTATTATCTATAATAAATTAATGTATACCTGAAAATCAGAAACCCATGATAGCTCATCTCTTTCTAAACTGGGCACTGCAAATCATGCAAAGACTGTGCTTTTCACTTGTCTTTATCTAGAAGTGTAATAAAAATGAGAGTGGGCCACATTTTAGTAATACTGTGATAATAACATTAAATGAACACATCTGTGGAGTTCTTTCAGTATTCATCAGCGAAACTGCTAATCTGAGGTTTGTGAACCTGAGGACGTGCTTGATTTATCACAAACAACATCCCAACCATTTTTAGGGGTGTATTCTTGATTAGTACCTCATAAATCACAAAGATTTTGGGGGGAGATATTTTCCTTTGTTCTGTTTTGGCATTTAGTTTAAATTTAATCTTCCATCATTTCACCAGTGCCTTCCATCCCTGGGTGATTTCTATTCTTTACATATTCATTTGTGGTGCTCTACCAAAGTACTGTTTTTGGTGCTTTAACTTTCACCTCATCTGGGATCTTCTAAAGATAGATAAGACAGATAATTCTAAAGATAGGCAAAGTTGATCCACTTATGAATGTAATAACTATAGGAATTCCCAGTATGTGAATGCTTTAAAGCAGCTACTGCCAAGCTGGTTCCTCAGAGGTCACTGATGCCTAGGAGACCCTCTGACATTGCTTGCAACTACAAGCAATAAAAAAAAGTGAAAACTCAAAGCTGGCAAGAACAGCAAAGTTTTAATATTGCTGGTAGTGTATTGCCTTCTCAGTGTCATGGAGTAGTAATTACTGAGCCTTTTTGTTCCTGAAGGATTTTGCAAGAGTTCCTGAAAAGTGCTGCTGGTAAAAGCTGTGACAACAAAGCACTAAATATCTTCTCTGAGTTCAGTTTGGTGCCTACCTTCAACTAAAATATTATATTTGGGCTGAATGGGGCATAGCAAGGAAATGGGGAGAGCTGTAGTGAGTTCTGTCTTCCCATCTGGAGTTGTTACACCAGCCAACATGCAGCAATGTCTAACTAGGTATCTGCAACTGCAAATCCCTGTAGAAACCTTCATATCTCATGTACTGCAGAAAGTAATACTTCCTATATGATGAATTGATTAACTCCACTGCATAGCGCAATTTTGTTTTTGTTTTTTTTTTTTTTAAAAAGAAAAAAAAAAAAAAAAGAAAGAAAATGCTTCAGAAGTCCTTAAAGATCACTTCTGTCTTGCAGGGAGAAACAGTTTGGGGATCATATAGTAAATATGATCATAAACTCACAGTGAAATAGTGGCCCTATGAAATGTAATCAGCCTCTGGCCCTGGCCTCAGTAAGGCCAATACAACTGTGAGTGCTCTGCAAGCTGTAACTCTTCCCCCATCTGTAAAGCTGGAGACCTGGCTGAAGATTATTTTGGGAGGATGCTTGTCATGCTCCACCTTACCCACAGCTCTCTGAAGCATCACTAGTTACAGCTTGGTGACCATTCAAAGAATTAATCTTTTTTTGCTTTTAAAAGGCAAGCAAGAGATCAGGGCTAGAACGACGGTCCTGTATTAGATTTGTAATGGAGAGGGGAAGGGGAAGATCCTGGGAGGAAAGGGAGGAAGAGGAGGAAAGGGACTATTGATTTCCAAATCCTTCATGCACTGATACTTGCTGAGTTTTGCCATCAGCAACAGAAGCTGATCTTTTCTGTGTCCTTTCTACATCCAACCCATTCTTCCAAAAGAGAAAACAAGGGCACTTTGTTTGAAGGAAGTAGAGGATGAATTGATTAAGGCTGCTAAAAGACTTTTCTTTTCTTTTCTTTTCTTTTCTTTTCTTTTCTTTTCTTTTCTTTTCTTTTCTTTTCTTTTCTTTTCTTTTCTTTTCTTTTCTTTTCTTTT
>NW_020455788.1:3910339-4016589 GCF_003342845.1 Nothoprocta perdicaria
CTTTTCTTTTCTTTTCTTTTCTTTTCTTTTCTTTTCTTTTCTTTTCTTTTCTTTTCTTTTCTTTTCTTTTCTTTTCTTTTCTTTTCTTTTCTTTTCTTTATTAAAATATTCTCTGAAGCAAACACCTGATAAAGAGAAACAGCTGTTAAAATGAAACATTTTCCTTGGCAACAAAGTTGCTTGCTGATCATGCTTCTGCTGAAGTACCAGCTGTGAGATGTTTTGCATGACGAGAAAGCCTTAATCTTCAAGTAATTGGCATTTTACTTATGCATTGAGCAGTTGTTATTCTTGTTCCTATTGTTATTGTGGAATATGGTTTAAAGACTAGCTTTGTCTTTGTTCAATGACAACGGTTATAAACAATTAAAGTTCAAAACCACATTTTATTCTTCTATTTGCAATTCAGAGATAAAAGTCTTTCATACAGTGACAGATTTTAAATGGTACTTTGAAGAAGTATAGAAATATATATATATAGTAATAAAAATACCATACTGTGACTTTTATATATATATATATATATATATATATATTCTTATTATTCCCAGCAGACTCCTAGAAAATCTTCATCATATAATGCTAGAGTAACATGAGTTTTGCTCTAAGTATAAAACGCAGTTGAAGGCATCGAAGAAGAAAAACGTGAATTCTCTTTCAAGTTAACTCAGGTTGATCCGTGTGCTTTCCTCCAAATCACAGAAAGCTTATGGATTTTACATGAAACCCAGGGAAGCTTTGTGGGTTTTGACTGGCCTGCTTCTATTCCAAAACTGAAAGTAAGGTTTGAGGCATTTATACTTCTAAGAGTAATTTCCTCATTTGTTCATACCCAGTGAGGTCAATGACCTTTTATCTGGGCTGAATTAGATCACTACAGCACAGTGTTATTCCACATGTAATTTGGAGCCTCTGTGTCAAGCTGTTTCCATCATTATTACTTAAGTAAGTATAATGCAAAGAAAGAAATTCTAGCAATCAGTTCAGCATCCTGCATTTGTATCAGGATTTGAAATACTACAGTTAGAATTAGAATTTGTAACAGAATTAGAAGCTCTCTTGGAATTTTAGCTCCTGCCTCAAAAAGAAATACATGTGTGTATATATATATATATATATATATATATGTGTGTGTGTGTGTRTATATACACACACACACACACACACACACACACAYATATATATATATACATATATATATATATACACTATATATATTCTGCCCACCACTGAAAAGAGGCCGCCCCCCTCCTCCTCACTGCCTCCCTTGAGGTATTTATACACGCTGATCAGGTCCCCCCTCAGCCTCCTCTTCTCCAGGCTGAACAGACCCAGCTCTCTCAGCCTTTGCTCATAGGGCAGATGTTCCAGGCCCCTGATCATCCTGGTAGCCCTGCGCTGGACTCTCTCCAGCAGCTCCACATCCCTCTTGTACTGGGGAGCCCAGAACTGGACGCAGTACTCCAGATGTGGTCTCACCAGGGCTGAGTAGAGGGGGATGATCACTTCCCTCGACCTGCTGGAGACGCTCTTCTTAATGCACCCCAGGATCCCGTTAGCCTTCTTGGCCACCAGGGCACACTGCTGCCTCATGGTCAACTTGTCGTCCACCATGACACCCAGGTCCCTCTCTGCGGGACTGCTCTCCAGCAGGTCCACGCCTAATCTGTACTGGTGTCCAGGGTTATTCCTCCCCAAGTGCAGGACCCTGCACTTGCCCTTGTTGAACCTCATGAGGTTTCTCGCCGCCCAGTCCTCCAGTCTGTCCAGGTCCCTCTGGATGGCAGCACAGCCCTCAGGGCTATCAGCTACTCCACCCAGTTTGGTATCGTCGGCAAACTTGCTGAGGGAGCACTCCAGCCCTTCATCCAGGTCGTTAATGAATAAGTTGAACAGGACCGGACCGAGAACTGATCCCTGGGGGACACCACTAAGTACAGGCCTCCAGCTGGACTCCGCACCATTGACAACCACTCTCTGCACCCTGCCATCGAGCCAATTCCTAATCCACCTCCCTGTCCACTCATCTATCCCACACCTTTGGAGCTTGCCCAGGAGGATGCTGTGAGGGACAGTGTCAAAAGCCTTGCTCAAATCCAGATAGATGACATCCACCGCTCTGCCCTCATCTATCCAGCTAGATATTCTTTCGTAGAAGGTGATCAGGTTAGTCAAGCAGGATTTCCCCTTGGTGAATCCATGCTGGCTACTCCTGAGCACCTTCTTCTSCTCCATGTGTCTGGAGAGAGCAGCCAGGATGAGCTGCTCCATCACTTTCCCAGGGATGGAGGTGAGGCTCACCGGCCTGTAGTTACTACTACATGATAGTTACTCATCTCATGTAGTTACTACTACATGAGATGATAAGCTTTATAGCATAAATCTCAATTCCATAGAGATTTTTTCTTTTAAGACATTAACATTTTTCAAGTAAAATTTGAAGAACTATTAAAAAGAACTATTATGTGAAAGTGCAATTAATGTTACTTTTTATCTACCCTTTGTGTTTCCACATGTTTTCTGGAAAAAAAGAACAAAAACAACCAATCAAACAAACAAACAAAAACTTATCTACACTCACTCAATAAGAGAATACAAAATGATGTGGTTTTGGTCTTCAGGATATTTTATATATTATGAATGATGTGGCCAGTTACTTAAAAAAGTGAAATTCCTGTGGAATAATCTCTGCTAGTAAGGGTACCTGTCTGCACTGCTCTAAGTGTTTCATTGGAAAGGATTTTAGAATAAGAAATCCTGAGGGCTTCTCCAGGTTTTTATATCCTCTTCCTCATTGATCATGAGGAGATCAATGCAGAAAATATATATGCATATGTCTGTTTTAAATTTAGAATAGTTTTATCATTCTCTGAGTTCTCTCCAGCTACATAGACTCTTGAATTTACTCTCAAGCACCAAAATATGTTGTAATATGTCTTGCATCTGCTCAAAATTATGTTTCTGTGTCTATGGAGGCATGCATATCAACAACAGTCCTCAACATGACAAATCCACTACCACAGGTTTGCATCCTCATCCTTTTCTTACACTATTAAGTGTATGTTAAGTGTATGGTTGAGAGGTTCTTACTCTGATGCTAATTAGTTTCTTCTCCTTCCCTCCCCTTTGCCACAGCAAACTGGTTATAGACTTTGCTGACAGCCTTTTAAAAGCAAAAAAAAAAAAAAAAAAAAAAAAAAAGTACAAATATCTGCAAAATATTAAGACCTCAAAATTGTTGCAGAAAATGGATTCAGTTGGTGTGAAATTGTGCTGTCTGCCAGAATTTTCACTCATTGCTTGTAATAGACCCTGAAGGGGAAGGGTCAGGCAGATTAAGGAGTAGTGGGGAGTGCTGTTCACAAGTCATTTAATTCACTGCCTTTAAGAAGAGGAATGGCAGTGACTATTGCTTGACTGACTTTCATGTGATTAGGGAAGGCTCCTGCTCAGGATGCAGCTCTTGGCTACAGGCTTTCACACAAGCTGAAGAGGCTCCTGCTCAGGATCTAAGTATTGATTACTTTTTATGTTCACCTAGCAAAACATAAAATCTGCTTGGAGGCTGGCTTATCACAGAGTAAACTGTGATGCAGAAGCAAATTAAATACACTCAAAAATTGTAACTGAAACGGAGAGTTGTATTATACAGCCATGTAGTCACAGCCAGCATCTTTCCCAGGAAGGAAAGCATTTACTCTGTCTAGTTACAGACATGCAAATTCAGGTGCTTATCTCAAGGGCTCTTCTGCCCTAGGCTCTCTGTAACCAATGGAGCTAAGTAGATCAGATTCAGAAAGATTAATTTAGTACCTAACATACCCTAGCTAGGTTCCATGGTGTGTGATTCAAGGTGGAATCTGTCCCAGTCTCCTCTAGTTAAAATTCACTGACTTTACATTTGTCTCTCTCACTTTCTTCCTTTTATTGTCCTTCTAGCTGTCTTATCTTTTCTTCAAAGAGCATTTGCCTGGCTATTGTAGCTGGGGTGCCATGTGCGTCCTGGTTTGTACCATTCGCAAGAATAGACTGTCACATTCTTAAAATATGTAATAAGGTAAATGCAATATTCATGGGGCGAAGGGAAACTTTTAAAAGAATCTCTGAGTAGATGCCTGCATAGTGCCAACAAAAACAAAGAAAATTAAAGCACTAAAGAAAAAAAGAAATCACATCTGTCCAAGGACAACACTATATCAAAGAAGAATAATTCAGTTTGTCCTACCTTGGGGTTAAATGCTTGCTGCTGCCTGGGAAAGCTTCCATTTCTTTTGTGCTGTGTATGCCTGTGAATGTTTTATGAATCTAATTGAGCCTAGGAATCAAGTTTCTTAGACAGACACAGTTTATTTTGGAGAATAAAGATACAGCAGAAAGTTATTGATTTTTGAGGAATCTACGCCTTGTGAAAAATTAACCAGACATTCCTCCCAAATCAATATGATTATCCTTGCTGTTTCAGGACTTCTTAATCTGATCCACAGAGTATTTCCAGTGCAAAACAGTATGTGCCATCATTCCTTCTACAAAAGCTCTTTTCTGCTTTGTCCAGCTTCATTTCTTCCACTAATGTTTCTGTGTGTGCATGTATGTCTCTGTATAAGAATATTGGTGTGCATGAGCAACAGAGAGGCTCTTCTGACATTTTAGCAAATTTAGAGGAGTAACAAATCCAAGGACTATTTTGCATCACAAAGATCAAGTCTCCTTTTACTGACAGAACTGGAAAACTAAACTTCATTCTTCTATATAATGCCTAAATGCTGAGTTGGAGGAACCAACGCTGAGAGATAAAAAGTCTCAATTCCCAGAGATGTTACTCTTGAAATAACCACTAAAACTCATGGTTCACAGTTATAGGCACCAGCTTTTGGTAAGGCTTGTGGTACCTCATTTGTTGTGAAAGATGTCCAATCTTACAAGACATGTTTTTATCCCATATGACTTCTTGACACTTCAGAACTTTTGTTAAGATGCTTGGGAATGACTGCTGCCGTTTGAATCAAACACTTATATTTAAAAATCATGTGCAGCTTGATGAATTAATTTTCACTGCCTTAACTCACTGCATAGTCCTGATGCCCTAATTCTGGGCAACACTCCACTCACTCACTAGAGTGTTTCTGCTAAATATAAAGTGATTTAGAATCTGCCTGGATGAAAAGGGCTATGTAAATGGAAAATATTATAGTTACAAACAACAAGAATTTTAGATTTAAAAGATTTGTTGCTGTATTTGATGAGTTCCTAAGTTAGCATAAGAAATAAATTACCTTTAAATAAGACAGTATAGGCCTTGGCCAGGAATGAACAGAAAGTTCTAGTAAAGGTCAGAGATTCATGAACTGGAAGGCTATGTGTCTTACTCTGTCTGGAATACTTCTAGAGCGTACATATAAACAAGAATGGATATATATGTGTGATTATATATACATAAATGTATAGATTTAAAAAGAAAACCAGTAAACAAAGGTGAGAAGGTTTAAAGCATGAAAAATTCAGATGAATATCTCTAGTCATGAAGTATTCTTCTTTGTGGTCTTTGGCAGGAATATGAAATTTAAAATGTCACAGTTCAGAAGCAATTTATGGCCTTCCCATTATTAAGAAACATGAATAAATAAATAAATAAATAAATGCATAGAAAGATTTAGTTTGCAGCATATCTTCTTTTCAAATGGAATTACAGGTTTCAGGTAAGGAAAATAAATGTTATAATATGAACTGATATGAGATGCATTTATTAGTCGGCTTTTAAAGGTCTATTGTTTTTCTTTTTTATAGCTGTTCCACTGTAACACTACAGTTTAATATTCCAGTTTGAATGTAGGATCCACTTAATGTTTCATTTTAAACTGGCTTTCTTGAATCAAACTCTTTCTTGAAATTATCCTGGGGTTTACAGAATTTGAACTGTTCAGTGTAGATAAGGAAGATCAATTCTGTATCAGCTTTGCCAGTTTCCTTACCATAATAAGCACCTATACTCTATTGAAAGTGTGGATCTTTGATAATGATTTTAGAGCCATTTCAACCATTCAGATATAATGTTTGATACAGAAGAAAGCTCTGAAAATGAAAGTGAAGAAATATTTTAATTAGCCACAATGATAACATAGCATTTGTATTTATTTTATTTTTATATTACAATTGACAAATCACTTGGTCAGAGGCATTTACAAATCAAGATTATGAAGTAAAGAATGCATGAAAAAGTAATAATATTTCTGAGAATGATGTCCTAGACCTTTGAACCTAGGGAAAGACATTGACAGAGAAACTACTTAACCACAAGAATTTGGAACACTAGAGAATCTCAAATTCCAGATTATGGAGAAAGTCGTACTGAAAAAACAGATTTGCTTTCAATCTTCACACCATTCTGCAAGGAAGATTTTTTTAAAAATTGTTTTTAGTTACTATATTTCAAATAAGGAGGTCTATAACATAATTACTGTGAAACTTGTTGAGGACAAAACAGCATCACTGCACCTACCTCCATCTGCAACAGAAATCAGAAGAACACTCTGCATGTTTCTATGCTCTGTCCACCAATGGATGTAGAGCTGGCAGATGTGTTTGATAAATATGTCTGCACTATATGAAAAAATAGAATGTTTTACTTATCCTTAAAAGAATAAGAAGTATATTCTAGCTTCCTAGAAACTGAAGAGGTTTTTAAACAGCTGCTAAGTATAAATATCTAAAAAAAGCTCTCCCATTGATGCTAGTTTTTAATATTCATGGAAAATTTGGAATATTCCAGAATAGTAAAGCAGCAGTACTGAACTGCCATGATACAGAAAGGGCAAGTGGTATAAACCAGGGTATTTACAGTCTGATTAGCCTGACTTCCATTTGGGGGAAAAAAAAAAAAAAAAAGTAATACAGTATCTAATTAATAAAGATTGAAAAGATAGGGATATAATTAATGTCAGTCCAAATGGTTTTATGGAAAATAAACCTTGTCAGACAAACTAATTTAATTTTTTGATGGGATTACATAATCAGCCGTTAATGATACTGAGTACATGTTTAGCTGTTAAGACCTTTGCAGACTGACTATGTTTAGGTTTTTCTAAGAATTTTGAGTTAAACCATATGACATTCAGATTTTTTAAAGTTAACTTTATACTATATCAATAAAGCACACACTAAGTAGATTAAAAATTGACAGATCTCCAAAAACAGCTGTCAGAGAGGAATAAAATCACTGAATGAAAATGTTTTCAGGGAAGCTGGTATTCAGCCTGACACTATTCAACATTGTGCTACCCATAAGCCAGAAACAAATATGAAATTGGTGCTGAAAAAAAAAAGGTAGATGACAGATGAATAGAGTGGTAAAGAACAGAGAGGGACAGGCTTGTAATACAGAGTGGGATCGTTAAGCAACCTGGGGTTATTAAAGCTGCAAAGCTGTGCACTTCTAAAAAGAAATTCATGTCACTGATACCTTCTATTCACTTGCATAAGGCTTGAAAAGGGGATGAAAGTAACAAAATCAGCTCAGAGTGGAATGCTGTTGAGCAAAAATGCATCTGAAATTCTAATATAAAAACATAGGGAAGTTGTGAATTAACCAATGGCTAGTGAATTTATAAAAGTTTCGCTGTCATATTTTATCAAAGACAGAATTTAATGACAGTGAAAATGTACCTCCACTGAGAGAGAAAAGCCTAGCATGAACCGTGATTGTAAATCAGAAAAATTCCAATGAGATCCAAAGATAACATTAACCATTTGCAGAGAAAAAAAAAAAAAAAAAGGAAAGAAGGAGTATTCTCTCTCGCTTGTAATGATTGCTATCAAAACTGTCAGAATTCTTAGGGAGAAGTAGTATATATAATTAGACCAACTGATCTTACTGGGAAAAGTAGACAAACTGGAACTTATACAACCCAAGCCTGAAAGACAAGATTTTGCAACAGCTTTTGTGGCTTTGCCAGGCTTTATTGTATACTCATCTAGATTCTTTCAGGGGAAACAGGTTTAACATCAAATCCTTATACATAAACCCTCTATTAACTATATCTGTATTAGATCTTGTTTTGTTTCTCTTCAGTTATCTGTTCAACTACACCATTCCTGTCTGCAGTGCAGCATTTTTAGATTCTCCCTGCTGCTAAGCAAATTTACAAATAAGACATTTTAATATGTTTATTCTTTTTTTTTTTCCAGGTCAGAGTATGTTGTTAATATCTGGTTGTGCATATTGCTCATTTGCCGATGGGCCATCATTGGAAAAGCAGGCCTGACTCCTTTTACATTGCTAAAGTCAGCACTGGTGTTAGAAAAATATTTTGCATTAGACTTTGAATAAACATTTGTAAAAAGTAGAGTAATATATTTTCTTGAAGGAAAAATAAAGCTGTGACAAACATAGAATCTATTCTATTGCATCTCTGGGCTGAGAAGAAAAAAACAGTGAAAGGTACTGTCCAAATTCTATGATCTTAAACTTTCTACTTACACCTTTCAAGCAGGCTTAAAAGGGAACATATATATAGAAAATGATTGCACTCTGGCTTTTTGCACCAGTATGAATTTAGATAGTAGTTTGTCAGAGGCTGGATTTCACTACCCAACTTAGAAAAGAAAATAAAAGACACCTCAAAGAATGGAAAATACATCTCAGATTTTACCATTTCTTTTACAAAGGTGAGTTTAAAGATGGATAGCTTACTGACCTTGTCAGCTTAGCTAAGGCCAGATTTAGAGGTTGGATGGTATGTGATGAAGAATAAGAACCTTACCACAGGGATGTTGCAAGAAATATATGTTTGATTGAGTTCCAAACATTTTGTCTAAAATACCTTCATTTCATGAATTTTCCGTTTCCAAAACAGCTAATATCCTTCTTGATTCTAGAGATATTGACCAAAGAAAGTAAGCTGGAGGCAAGAAATGGCTGGTACCAAGCCCTAGAAATCTTCTCTTGTCAGAAATTTGATTCCATAACTCAGGAGATAGTCAATTAATTACAGCACACAGGTGTAGGAGCTCCAAATGCAAAATATATGGACAATTATGTGCACTTGAGTATGACTGATGAACTCAGAAAGCATGTTTCATGGCAAGCAATGCATTTAATCTGTGAAAAAGAGGTAACATGACACATCTCTGTGGATGCTCCATGCATGCATTGAGCTACCAAGTTTGGTTTTCCTCTCCTTTTTTTTTTTTTTTTTTTTTTGCAACTATTCATTCTGACTCTACATTTTTTTTCAGTGGCACTTGTTGCCTGCATGATTGCAGAAGAGGCTGTTGTGTTTCTTCTAGTACAGTTTTCAGAGCCTGCAAGTATTTCTACTTGCATGAACAAGTAGAACAGCATGGCAGTTCTGTGCAGAGATAAAGCCACTGCCAAGAAAAAGACACTCCAAATGCAGAAATACAGCAACTGGAAGAGTGCAGTGGTCAACTAGTCTTGCTAATAAGACTGCACTAATATGACTTCCCTGTTTACAGAACTGTTAGGAACAGCACCGGTAAGCAAAGCAGCTAGCCAGGAGGTAGCTATGGCCCTGTGCTGTGCTGTGAACCCCCGAGGGAGGGAACTGATCTGCGCTAAGGTGAGACATTTAGGCTCCTCTTGTAATCAATGAAGAGAAATGGACCCCTCTGGAGCGCGATTCACTTGATCTATTTTAGCCATCAGCCTTACGGTGAGATAAATTGTGCCCTAGAAGTATCTATTTCTTCCAACTGACTGTAAAGACAGCCTAGACAACTAACGCAGAGAAAAATGCCTACATTTGGCAAGATGATTCCCAAGATGCTTGGGAAAGCAAGGAGCATCTAGGTTAATGCTGAAGAATTTTTAATTAGAGTTCAGACATAGATGCCTTAATTTCACCTAAATTCCATTAAAGTGTTTGATTCCTTTATTGCATCTATCTCCCAGTTGATCTCGCTGCTCTTGCAGTTTATAGGGAGTTGGAAAGAAAGTCCCAGAAGAAAGAAACACTCATTGATATCAAAAGTTTTCATTTCAGTCAAATCCCACTCCTTATTTAGGATATATTTCCCCCTTTCCTATCCCTTTTCAACATAGAATAAACATATATTCTTCAGATTACCTAATTCATGCAGCCTCATCTTACCTAACAGCTCTCCCAAATGCATTCAGACCTGTAAAATTCAGTTCAGGATTTTATAGGACCTCTTAGCTATTACTCAAGATCTCGATTCAAACTTATTTCTGAAGTCTTTTTTTTTTTTCTATTCATCAAAGCAACTCATTCAAAATCTCAGAGGTGATTAACAGCCTTAGAAAAATGAAAAACCTAAAAACTAATGACTCAACCCTAAAAGAAATTTCATGGTGAAATTTCAAGATCATTATATTGCTATTATATGAAGTATTCCTTGAGGATGTCCTCCAGTATTAGACAGAAAAGGAGACAACCAGAAGCTGTTAAACATATGGCCTAAACGTGGGGACAAAAAGTATTTTGACTCTTAGCACCTTCAGATTGCTATCCTTTCTTCTATATAATACATAATATAATGTAATTTGCACTTTTCTATATTTTTTATTTTTCTTTGTAGAACTTTTTAAAAGGAAAGTGTATTTCAGTTGGTAGACATTTAGTTTTTAAATTCCATTTTGGAAGGAGAACTGAGAGCTTTCAAAGAGAGGGGGTCTCAAAAACGTTATTGGGTTACGCTTTGTAGATTCCTTTGAATATTACAAAACACCTCTCCCTCTTCTGTGCAACAGAAGAAATTAAACCAATTTTGAGGCTATTTAAGCAAGTCTATGGCATTGGTAACATTGGCCTCTGCTTCATGTCAACCACCTTGTTTGAGCATGTAGCTCAGAGGGAGCTGCAATCCTCATTGCACTACAGACAGGGAGCTTGTGAGGCACTTTGACCAGCTTTATCTAAATGCAAACTATTATTGCCATTCTTATTCCACAGAAAATCTTTGTTCCAGGGCTGCTTGCAAATCTCATTCAGCTGCATTTAAAGGAGAAAATAAAATGGCTGTGTTGCAGAGAGACTAGAAGACATTTTATAACCTAAGGAAAAATATTTAATGACTAAAAAAAACTTAACGTTGCAGTATGTATATATTTATATGCATATGCATGTACTTACAAAGACTTACATATAACACTAAAAATGTTATGAATGACTGTACAGAATCTGGATAATAAAACTTAGCTGTGTGCAGCTAAGCAAAATAATGTACAATCAGCAGCAGTAAAATAAATGAGGATGTGTGAAAAAAAATCAAATGGTGATGGATGAATGGATATACTGACAATAGATTGTAAATAACAAAGGTGTAGTAATTATTGGTTATATTAGAAGAAGGCAAAGTGGTTATCATGAAATAGCTTCATTATAATTAGTTATTTTTTAGAATCTATGGCTTCAAACTCATGAACTTTAGTTAATATTTAAAATGCTGATTTTTGTCTGCTGTGCCCTTACTGCAGCAGCATTTCTATTAAGTGCTTAAGATAAACAAAGCAAACTGCATTAAAAACCACAGACATATAAATACATTAATTATAACTACTTGCTCAATGCAAGTAGTTATAATCCTTTGCACTTCTGCAGCATTTTCATCTTGATATCTCCATTTACTGGCTCTGGATCCAATCCAGAAGTGCACTTACACATACATTTGACTTGAAATATTAGGACAACACTATTGCACATCTATTTAGGTGTTTAACTAGAAAAGGAACAGAGTAATCATCTTCCTGGAGTAATGAATCTGTCAAGTCTGATACAGATGCCTTTGTCCAGTCTTACTCCAGGCTACTTCTACTGATTTTAGTGGACATTTAGTTAAGTCATTCTTGACTAGAACAGGACTGGAGAGACAGTAATAATGACAAACAATATAGAGAAGTATTATAGTCACCCTGAAACTGCCATGTCTCCTTTTTTTTTTTTTTTTTTTTTTTCCCTTTTCCCTTTTCTGATAGAAAAGACCTCAACTTTCCTTGTGTGTGGCTTGTTTTTTTTTTAATGCCTAAGAGGAACCAGTAGAAAGGTGATGGATAGTAGCCTACCTCCAGAAGTAAATTTTTAGTTGCCTCTCTATGGTGAATGACAGAGTTATTTCCCTGGGTTATTTCACCCTTCAAGTAGAGACAGATCCACGGAAATTTGGATCACCTATATCACCTGAGCACTATATAATGGGAGCCTTCGGGCAAAACTGTGGATCTGTGCCTCTTAGTTCCTTTTCTTTTTTAGAACATTTTCAAACTTACTTGCAAGTTATATTAAGATAAGGTATATCTACATGGTGTGATATACTCTACCATGAAATTATGCACATTTAGGAAGAATACAAGAAGCATAATAATTTACACATTCCACCAAAATATTGTCCATCATTCTCTGGTGCTGCAGGCAAGCTACTGTGGGAAATTTTATTTTCCTTCAGCACCTGGAAGCCTAGCAGTTATAGAAAGGTCAGCAGCAGACTCTTGAAAGACTTTTTACTGCTGCTTAGACACCCGTTGGGGATTTTATTTTTATACAGGTTGTAAGCAAATTAAATACATCTATTTGCATATTACAAAAGTGTAAATCCTGTATAGCCTTTTAATAAAGGTTTACACAATACCATAAACTTGATGCATATACATTGTTTGTAAAACTGAGAGGTGCTAGACAGACTGCACTAACAATGTTCATTTCTTTGATTATTTATGATTTTGAGTAATGCCATTAGCTACAAACATATGTTACTGTAAAACATTAGACAATATTCTCCCCTCCCAATGTGCTTGTAGATGCAAACCTTAGTGAAATTCGCCTGGTCCATCACTCATGTGACACTTGTCAAGGAAAACATAGGGTGAAAGATAGTCTGTAAGTCACCCTTAACCATAGGAAATGTCTTGGATTTTTCATACCTTCTGGAGGTAATTTTTTTATTTATCACAGCAGCAATATTGATTTTGAAGAAGTAATTGTAATGTCAAAATTACATTTTAGTGACAGCTGACAACTTGAGCTCAAAGTAAACCATATAAGCAGAAATGCTAAAACTGCAAAGAGGTATAGACTGGTTTATTTCTCATTCTAATCATTTAGGACGTATATCTTTTTTCAGAACACCTGGCGTCCAGTTAGCAAGTGCTAGTTTGCATGCACTTGGGGAGCATTTATAAGCTATGAATTGAGCTATATGGTTGTAGGCTTACACCAAATCTTAAGAGTCCAGATTTACAGCAAACCAGGCAGATAGCATGTTTTTTTGAGTAGAAAGACCTGAGTTTCTGAAGTCTTTTGACTACTTATAATGCTTTCAGTTTTAATTGCACACCAAAATTTCTCTTCACTTGCTTGGTCTTCCTATCTGTAAAATGGTACTAATGATATAGTCCTTATGTCTCAGTGCTATGACACTTAATTCACAAAGAGGCACTTAGAGTGATTAGTGCTATAAAAATGTCAAATAAACAAAGACTCCAAGATTCGGGCTCAAAAAGATAGATTTGATTTTCCAAAATAATACTAGATTATTTGATGTTAAATAATTTGTCAAGAACACTTGCTATTCTGTTGCATTTACAAAATCCTTACTCATACCTTTTGGTGATACCTTTTCTTACTGTGGTATCAAAGCTGCATCTGGGTGATAAGAGAATTCTAAATTTCTTACACTGTCCTATAGGCTTTTTTTCCACCCCATTCTCTTTGAAGCTTTCTCAAAAAAAAAAAAAAAAAAAAAAAAAAAAAAAACCTTCTGTACATTTACAAATTAGTGTTGTCACCTGCTGAATTATTGCTATTCATGGAGCTACCTAAACTGCCCTGAGTGTGGTTTCAATTACTTTACATGTTATAAATGTCAAGTGAAAGCAGAAGAGGGATGCGTTTTCAAGAAATGACCCTATCTGTCCTTAGCAATGTAATTATTGTATTCAGCCTTTGAGGACATTTGGCTGAATCCAGCAAGTTCTCTGGAAGGCTTGCTCAATAGCTTTAAATCTCCAGCTGTTTTCCAGCTTTTACAGTCCTCCATGATTGCTGTCCCATCCATACATGCTGAAGGGAATAGTAACTTGAATTACGTGACTGTTAATATGTAGGTCTTCAGTAACACTTGTGTGAAGGTCATATGGTCACATTTTACTTAAGCAAAGATAGTTTTGACAGTCAGAGCTTTTTAAGAACTGAACCTATGAAACCATTCATATTCTTCTTCTTTTACTTGTGAGAAAAGATTAGAAATTTGAAAATTGAAGATGACAAACCATTAAACCTTCAAAGAATTCCCTTTGAATGTTAGGAAGCTGAAACAAATAAAGGAGCCATTTCATGGCACTCAAAAAAAAAGAAACACAAAGAAGTAGTGTTCAACTGATTCAGAATTACTTACTGAGTACCATATCTGCTTATTCTTTTAATTTTTTTTGGGGGGGGGAAATCCTTCTTTGCTTTCAGTGCTTTCTCACACTTGCGGTAAATGCATAGAGCAGAAATATTGAAATAAAGCAGTATTCTCCCTATCAGTAGTCTGAGGATAGTAGTGAATTTAATGTAAAGTGGAATATATAGAATATAAATTTTTTAATTTTTGTTCAGCAGTGGAATTATGATGAAGATGAATTATGATGAAGAATCACTACGTTGTTTGTATCACTGCTTTAACAAGTTGATTAAATTTTAAACCAATTCTGTCTTTATCTGCACTGTTTTAACCAGACCAGGAAGAACTAAAATGTGCAAACATAAAAGAGGGAGGAGTATAACTGCACTTTACAATTCAGAAATAGCCCATTTTTAGTGAAGACGGGTTTAAACCTGAGCCTAAACTTGAAATACTGTAATCTTTTAAAAGGCAACCTTCCTATTTTGATATCACAAGTTACAATTTATAGGACATTTTCTATTGAGACAGCATTGATTCCTATGCTTTCCTGTACTGAGAAGTTGTTTCACTTATTTGAAATTGCTGAAAAATCTTATTTTACCATTATTCAAATTTCAGATTGAACATATGATTCTACTTCTAGCTGTAACCTACCTGTTACAAAAGAAATAGACTAAAAGATCAAATGAAATAATATGATTCAGAAAGACTGACATACCTTTTTTCAGTTAATTCAACCAATTTCTTTTTTGTTTGTTTATTTATTTATTTCAAGAGCAGTTTGAGGATTAGAATATTTTTGTCCTAATTTGGGAAAACGGATAAAATGCTTAAGTGCTTATCAAGATGGGAAAATAAGAAAATGTCTCTATGTTCACGTAATTGAAATTACTAGACCCATGAGACTGCCAGTCCTATGTAGAGAGCAATAGTAAAGATCATGAACTACTGAACAGTGTGGCAGTTTGTCCTCTTGAAGTGAAATGAGGATCTGCACAGTTTCAAATGTTCAAGAATCAGTGTTAGCTTTTTTTGAATAGAGTCTTTAAAGGAAATGCTGTTGAAGCATCATCAAGCTAGGATGGTAAGAAGACTAAAACAGCTCTTCCTCATGGTGAAATTGTCAACCTGGCAGGTATTTTCCTTTGTAATTGTAAGATGGTTTAGCAAAATGGTTTCCCTGTAAAAAAATGATTCTTTCAAATCTCCAGTCTAAGCCTGTCACAAGAAGAATGCATTAACTCAGGAAATTAAACAAGGAACAGTTTCCTGAAAATGCAGCATAGGCCTACCATAAAAAAATCTCTCAGACTATTTAGGTATTTTTCCAAAACCATTTACCAATTTCGATATAAATTCAGACGTAAAACATGCTTTGCACGAATGGAGTGACCTGGTGGGAGAGATGATTGGGACATGGGAATTTTCCAGGCTAGATATGACCCCATGAGGGTGGCACTTCAGACAAGTGCAAAACTTCAGTAGATTCCTATGGAGTATTTGATAACTTTACTTTCACTTCATATTTATCCCAGTCACACAGATTGTAAAAAGCCTAATTACGCTCTTCTGTAATTTGGATGACATATCTATTAAACTATACTTTGAATACTGGCATGCATGGGAAATGCAAGTTTCTCAGACACCATAAATGTATTTTTTCCTTGATACTATTCTTCCTGTTCCACTTAACCTGCCATACAAAATATCACTCCTACGTAAGTCAAAGTTCAAAACAAAGAGGAGTCTTATGATGGAAAATGTAACATATTTTTTACCTATAACTTGGCATATAGCCCAGCCTATAATGAATTTACTTCTAGTTTAATAGTTGAGTCCTTCATTATGTTAAAAAATATCAATAGAGTAAAGCAGCAGAACAATACTGTCTATGCCCTTACAGCCTGCTGTGCAAAAGTACATTAAGAAATTTAAAAGAACTCTGAAAATGAGCTTGGATTTTTGTCCTGGAATTAATTTTATGTGAACCACCCCAGCTGCAGTTTGTCTGAAATTTTCAAAGAACAAAACCTCCCCTGAGATTCTGCAAGGCTTCAGCTGCTCTGGGAACACTTGGGAAGCAGCAGTGCCCTTAAAGTTCATCTCTCATTAAGTAAGCGAGAACCGAACCTGCCTATCTGAAGATAGAATTTGACCTTTGTTCTCTAAGCTGTTCTGCTCTCATGTCAAATGAATACCAGAGCAGAAGCAATTTAAATAAATACATTTATAAACATATCTGTAACAATACATAGACTTCTTCAAAACAACTCAAATTGTGATCTCAGCTTCACTTCTTATTTAATTTGCCCAAGGTGCTTTCCATTATCTTAGTTTTATTTCTACACAAAGCTTTGAAGCTTCTACCTGAATATTAGGTAAACAGCTTCTCACATAGCTCTCTCTTAAATTGCTTTATTTAGTTGGAAAGATACCATTTGTCAAAGGAAAGCAACACTGAACAATTGCACACAACAAAATGCTAACTCACTGCAAATGAGCTCTTTGGGTGATAACTTCTGTAAGGAAAGAGGAAATTTGTGTCAAAATTTCTTCGCAGAGCTCCTCTAATGTCCCTCATTGTCTGCAGAAATGTCTCATCCTTCTTCATCGCAAGTGCAGCAAAGCTTAAATCTTTGGTAATGGGCAGGATTTGTAATGGGTCCCTAGTAAATTACCTTTTTCTGTGGAAAGGGAGGAGGATTTGCCTGGAAAGAGGATATGAAAATCATGGTTTGTGAACAACTTTATTTAGACAAAACAACATGAAAATTCTTATATGTAAATCATACAAAAACTTTCCATGGAAGAATACTTTTCTTCTTAATACACAACTGCAAGGGTTTTAACTACTGAAATGGCTCTAATGGAGCACCCTCTGTGGCAGAAAGTCATCAGCTCCCATCAGTTCATAGCAAGGGAGAGGCAGTTTGTGGGATACTGCGAACCACCAGCAACATGAGCCAGAGTTGAGGACAGACTGAGCTCAGACACCTGAAGGACAGAGGATGAAGATGGGGAGGTAAAGACAGAGCTAGAAGATGGTATTTCACAAGGGAGTCCAGATGTAAAACTTCTGGAAACTGTCAATGCAGGTCTTTGATCTGCTTTGGCCATCCCTAGCATATCTGGTCCCCTGGTACGGTGCATTCCTGTATTTCCAGAAGTTTGCCACACAGGAAGGCTTTGCACTTCCATTTATGCACATTCATCTGAAGCTCCTAAAGCTCTTTACATGTATTCATGGAGCCTCACCATGCCTTTGAGGTAGTAATAACTCCATCTGACAGGTAGATAAACCAAGCTATGGGGCACTACCGGCTGCCTATGGTTTCAAAACAAATCGCTGCCAGAAGTTAAATTGCATTTCAGATATCTACATTCTCAGTGCCTACATGTAATCATTAGGTAATAATGGTCTTACATTATCCCAAAGCCTGGTATGGAAACAGAAGAGACATTTTCTGCTAGGTTATCTGATGTATTCAATTGTCTTTTTGACAATTTTGATATTTGTAATATTTTGATATCAAAATATTACAGCAAAAGACTCATTAAAGCCAAAAGGTAACCACAGGTATAGGAAGCAGGGTTTAGCTCTTTTGATAATTTTGTTTTCTGGTACGACATGCAATATGTTTTTTAAAAAGGAGAAAAATAAATTACTGCAGTATTTATGTTTCAAAGAATGTAATTTCATTAGTGACATTAGAAAAGACCTTTTCATCATCCAGAAAGATTTTAAACTACGCTCGATGAAGCTAGAGTAATTAGTAGTTCATATTACTATTTTGTGCAGCTTCTTTTGTAAGTCCTGCTTATGAAAATAAAGTGTGAACAATCTGCTCATTTTCGTGAAGAACTGGTATTTTACTTCAGATTTACCTCTAAAAAGACATTTTAAAATAATATTATTCAAAGATATTAGAATTTCTTCAAGCATTAAAATTAGAAAAATATAATTTGATAGATAGGTTTTTCTGTTATTTATATTCTAATTTTTGCAGTTCTTAAAATCTTAAAAAATCGAATTATAATTTCTATCTAGTAAATTGCATTTGATGCATCTATATACTAAAGTTTATTTGCAAATCCCAGCATGTTAAAAAATGATAATTAAAGAAAGCATTCCGGAAACCCTAGCAATATTATTGCTAAAATGGAAGTTGAAAAAGAATTAAATCAGGCTTTTTTATTATTTTCAGATCCTTGTAAAATGGAAAGATTGGAGCTGATAATGTAAACACTGCAATAATTTAAAGTTCTTTCTCACACAAATTTACAAACCTGAAAGAAAATCTCATGAGATGCAACAACAGTGACATCCCTTCTTCCAAACTTTCATATCTTTACTCTGTTTTAAAATCTTCCTTCTAATGGTCAGAGGAACAAAACTGCATTTTATAACTAGTTTTGACCATGTGTAAGAATATCTGTATTGATAGTTGAATGTTTTTGTGTTTCATTAAATTTTGCTACATTTTAGGTAGATGCTCAAATATAGCATATAATTTGTAAGTATTTTCATGTCAATTTTTAATGTTTCTTTTTTACAAAAGTGATTTTTTTAGATGATTGTTTTCAAACTTATGGTAGAAACTGAAAAAAATAGGCATTTTTATTTTATGGCTGTTACTGAATATAATTTTTAAAGGAAAGCTGAAAATATGCATCAAGACTGGAAAGTTTCATCAGAGTATATTGTTTGATGAATAAGAAATTTGAAATTTAAGACAAGTTTTATTAAAACAATGAGGTTTTGGTGTTAAACTCAACATGAAGCTAAGGCTCTGTTGAAGCTATTATCTTCAAGTCAAACTGGAACGAGGAGGATGAAGTATAAGTAAAGTGTTTCCAGTAACCTTCTAAGTATTCTACCTTTGTGGACATGGAGAACTTTAATAAGATTTTGTGACTCCTGTTCAATTGCAATCATTATAGAAAATTGTTTGGCGCTGAACAGTGATCAGTATTCAGAAAGTTCATCATTTTAGTGCTACTAATAAATTTTACTCTGTACAGGCAAGATCATTAGGGAAAAAATGACGATATGTGATAGAAATCTCTGGAATGTATTATGAAGACATAATTATAGGTAATACTTTAAATACACGGCTAAATTCACAAACTTAACTCAATTACTGTTGTGTAACCCATTTGCTTCTTTAATTTTCTTTGAACTCCTCATTAATTAATGCTATTTATTCAGTAGATCATATCTATTTTTAAAAGTCTCATTTCTATTTTAAGAAATGCTGTTGAACTGTTCACATTTTTTTCTGAACTATTGTTCAGAAGCAAATTGTGAGTGAAATAATTGTTCATTTAATTTGATCTCTACTATAACTTATTATTTCATGAGTTCTAGATATAGATCAAGTTGTCCAAATATCTTTTTACTCCTTCCATTTTTTTTCTGTCACACTGTACTGATACTTGAAGTTTAAATGAAGATTTCATTGCCACTGCGATATTGTTTTTCTTGTTTGGCTTCTGTGAAACACAAGAGCAAGACTACATAGAAATCCTCACTTTTTCTCTGAAGTGTCTGGTCAGCAAGTCTATCTTCAGGATTTAGTGTCCATTTTTGGTTCTTAACCTCTGCAATTTCTAAGCGTACTTTAAATACAGGCCATTCTTTTGAGAAAATTTAGTTACAAGTTGAAAAATCATCTCATTTATGTAGCATCAGGATGCAGAAAATTTCACATGAGTAACTGTAAGTGAACTGGCTATGTATCAACAGCTATGTAGAGGGGAACTCATGCTGCGTCAAGTGAGCTTTTTAATTTTCTAAAATGAATTTGTTGTTTCAGGGAAGACTAGCCAACTGACAAACTTTGGAGGCTGATGACTGCAAAAGGGCTTAAATGTGAGACATGTGATTATATATGTCAATTTGGTAACAGATCAGAATTTGTACAGACAGCAACTTTTCTTCCCTGAGGACCCTTTGAAGACAAGGACCTGACAATCTTTGCAGTTCAGCTCCTGATACTTTAGTGAGCATCATTCTGTCTCACAGCCTCAGATCACATGACAAAACTCTGTGAATTCACTCTTTGTGAATGGAGATTTTTACATTCTATAATCAAAGAACGTACAGATTATTATCCTGATCAACCATCTGTAACCTGCTCAGCTACAGATTACCTTCCATCAGGGTATAATCCCCCCAAATGAAAATCAACAGACCTAGTTTAGCATTATCTTCAATATTGTCAGAAATACATAAAATATTCTTATCAGGAATTAGGATCCTTGACACTAATTATCTTGCTGAGCACATGCTTGCAGGGTCAGCTACCCTAAACCATTCAGTAAAGGTGAGCATTCTGAAGCTGTGATGATGGAGCACTTACCCAAAAAAGCTAAAGAAAAGTTTAATTTTCACTTACCTCTGTGGTAATTAAAATCTACACTTCTTCCCCTTCTTCCACTTCTTGCAGTCAGTGTGCCACCGATGACAAAATAATGAACTAAAGGAGTGAATACAATGGCAAGTCAAACTTTTGTGCAAATAATCCATGAAGTGCTAAAAGAAAATGAAGCAAGAAGTTTTTAATAAAAAGACAAGCTAATTTTGAATGGCAACATTATCCTAGCCTTGCAAAGGTTTGTGGTAATGATATGAAGTCTGTGTAAGGAAGAGTTATTTTCACTTCAGGAATCTTCCTCTATTTGTTCTTCACTACTATATTTATCATTTGAGACATCTGAATGAATGGATAGCGGTTTTGAGAACTCCTCCTAGATAATTAGGAGTTGAAGTTTGTGCCAAATAGCATTCAGAAAGTAATTTCTCTGAGAAAAACATTAAGGCCTTAGATCTGATCTATGAGCTTAATGACACAGGCTGCTAATGACCCCAGGCATGCCTCAAAAGAAAACAAACCCTGTTTGATCACAAAACACCCTCTCCTGCAATACTTATGTTAAAATTTTCAAAACTGCGTTGAAAAAATGTTTACACATTCAAAAATGTGTAATTGCTAAGCTTGATCCTTCGACATAGAGAAGTTACAACACCAGACCTGAGAAGGGAAACTGTATCTGGAAATTTCTTTGTTGATTATTCCTTTCCCTTTCCCTACTCCATAATAGGTAAATAAGCAATAAGTAGTGAAATACATTTGCGAATTTTACAAACCAACAACAACAAAAAAAATTCATTGATTTTATTTACTTTTATTTACTTATTAAAATCTGCAGACTCTGTAAGAATAATAAAAAAAAAAACATGATTCTTCTCATTCTTTCTGTATTGAACACTCTTTTCTCACTGATCAATGTTTATAGCTTTATAAAAATATTTCTGTATCTTTTCATACTTTGCATATGAAAAGGACCTCTGTTTGTTTGTTTGTTTGTGGAGCCTGTCAAGAAAAAAACGTATTCTTAAGTTGCTTTGCTTTATCATGGGTTTAGGACAAAAAGAGAAAATTAGAAAGGAAAGATTTTTACGGGAGCATTGAATATAACAGCAGTATCTCCCGTAATAAAGATGATTTTTTTCAATATTTTTTAATATTGCTTCTTATGTGGCAATCATATTCTATATTCTCTGTAAGTTTCAGACACAAAAGACATTTCAAATGGAATTGAAAAAGTGGTTAAAAGTGATTATTACTTTTGAGAATCTTTATTCACTTTCTAGTTAGAAACTTGATTTCAACTTAGGGTTGGAGGTTATGCTTCTGTAAAAAAAATTTAAAAAATGTAGACATAAGTTTTCATAAGATTTCAGGATCTGGCAGTTATGAAATTCAGTGTAAGACACGATTCCTCAAAACCCGTCTTCTACCCATTAGCAACTCTTACTGCACCAACACTTGAATTGAGAAGGGAAATTGCATCTTTTAATCATCCTTGTTGATTATTTCTTTTGCTGAGACTCTTGTGCTAGCCCCTGATGAGTAGATGATGAATGAGAGTACAGACTTCTGTGACAACCAATTTCAGAGGAATTGTTCACAGTCTACCTGAGCTAGTCTAAGCATCTCATGTTTCTCTTGCATCCCTGTCACATTGAGTGGAATATGTTTTACAAATGTTGCCACCTGAAGAAAGAGTATAGCCATGTGCCTCTCTCAGTTATTACAGAACAGAACATAACCATTTCAGGCCTCAAGAGGATATGCAAGGTCTGGTTTTACAGTGGCCAGAGGACATTGCAAAGGAGCAGGGGAAAAGATTTTTATTATGTCTAAGCAAAGAATGGAGAATGATTGCTTTCTGTACTAGTTAGTGGGCAAAAATATATTTACAGTCTGTAAAATTAATTAATATATGACAAAAATATGCTTTCCTTATATAGAGAGATGAATTTCTACCTAAGCTCAGCTTTCATATCATATCTGAAAGGAATAATAATAAAGAAAATCATATGATTTGGAGGAGATATATACTTCCCTTATTGACATCTCTCCTGAAAAGACAATAGGTATATGGCAGGGCACTGACACCTTGGTCTTAAATGAAAAGTCAGGGAAATCATGGACAAAGAAAATACTTCGTGGGTTATATTTGTTATATTGTTTCTCCTGTTCAGATTGCAAGACAGTCTGTGCTGTTGTGTCTTTTTTTTTTTCTATAGAACTTTGATTTCAAGTCTAGAGTTATATTTCAACAATTGAAACTATCCACTTGCTTAACAACTACCTCAATCTACATATAGATAATACAATAATACCTACAAAAACATTACCTCAAACATATGATTTTCAGTTTACCCTTTGCATATGAGTCTGTAATTAAGAGAAATGTAAAAATTATGATAATCTTAATGAAATCCTGAGATTATGATGATCTTCAATTTAGTTTTTTATTTCTAAAGTAGGCCCAGTAAAAATGCTCCTTCCTCTTTGTGGTTTCAGCAATGCCAAAGGGAAGTAGTTCTCCTGCTCTGCAGCACTTCAGTTATACCACTGAAGGATACACAGGCAGGAGGTGTATGGAGGTGTATGGAGAGGAGGAGTATGCGGGAGAAGAAGGAAGACATAAAACTCATCTACAGTCGATCATCAGAATGGGTCCCTTTTCATGAAGTTTACATGGTTTGGAAGTTAATCAGGGAACTACCTAGCTTCAGACAGTGTTAAGTGGGCTCAGTGGGCTGGGATTTACTTAGATCAAGGTGATGCTCTTGGCAAGAGATTGTGCAAGTGAATCTTAAGGTCTTACACATAGTGTGAGTAAAAAGAGTTTCTAACCCTAGACTAATTTCAAGGCAGATTTAGTATCTCCTGTCTGACATCATTAAATTATACTTGCTGCATTTGTTTCCCAGGGCTAAGCAAGAAGGGCAAATATTCGATTGCAACACAGCACGTATTAGCTCCACGGTTAATTTATTGGGATTCTACCAACATAAGCTTTTCTCCCCACTAAGAGTACAAAAACTGATTTATCTGGAATTTCACTGAAAAAGAAAGTTCTCCTGGTAGACAGAAACACATGTTCTTTGTCAGCTCTCAGGCCACTTGTTGACGCTCCAGGTGTCTTTTGATCCAAATGGAAAATCTGCAGGCCTCCTGTATAGCTCTGAGGCTTGGGAGATTTGTCTGAAAGGGAGCCAGTAAGTCTGAATAACTCTTATTCCTTACTCTCCCTGGTAAAATGATTGCTGAGAGGTTCCAGTAACAGAGGAGCAAAGCATTTGTTGTTACTTTGCAGAGGAAAGTTGGTTCGTGGCACCCTAGGTACCTCAGTGCCTCAGACTTGCTAAGGGCTTCCACTTCTTAACAGCTGAGCACAGTTTTGAGATTTTTTTGTGAACTGGTTCTTTTGGTGAACTGGTTTGTAAATTGGCTCTATTTTTCTTTAGGTTTACTTTCACCACTGCAGATATTGGCTGCACTAGCACTTATTCATCCTAGCTCCTTTTCTCAAAGATTCAGATAGGGTTCTTTTCCATCAATAGCAATGACAGGATGCAGATGTTTTATTAATCTATCCTTTTACCTTCCAAAAATTGTAAGAGCAAACTCAAACTTGGGCCCTGATGATGCAAAAAGGATCAGACAATATATGTGATCAGAGACTTTCAGAATGGGTAGCTGAGCTAAAGTGGTAACTAATTTCTTCTCCTAAATCCTGAGTTGCTGCTGAGTGACACTGTTTATACCATGCTTCATTTTTCATCATCCTCCATGATGCTCTTTCTCATCTGTCTCCATTTAGTTACCATGTAAATATTACTGGTTACAGTCATAATACAGTAGTAATAGAGCAATAATACTGTAATGATCTGATTTTGCATTTATTAGTAATGGAGTTTCTCCAGGATACTTGCCCTATAATCTCCATCAATCATTTAAAAGCTTAAGATTTATGTCATCTTTTCCAATAGCACTATAAATGTTCTAAACAATTTTGTTGCCCCCTCTCATTAGGTAGGAATCCAAAGGGTTACATTCTCACAATTTTGCACCAGTTGTTGAAGATATGACTTAGAAGATTAATATACTTGTATTAATATACAAGTACCTGTTAAAAAGAGTATACATTTTTTTTTTTTTTGAGGAAAGCAAGGCTTGAACTTGAATAAATTCTAGTTCAGAAAGAAGTAACTGGAAGAGAAATGTAAAGAGTATGGTATTCTCAGGAAACTGATGAGATTTTCATATGTGTAAAACTATTCATATATTTGCATTCTTTGATAGACTGGGATTCTTTTCTACTTCAGAAATCTTTTCTCTTGGCTTTAATTAGGCTGGAGATCTGAATCTGTATGCCTTTTTTTTTAGTGTGATTTCCTGCAAATTGTTGCCCCTGGGGGTATTCTTCCCCTATATTCAGTGCAACTATTTATATACATGTGAAAAGCACCAACAACTCAAACTATGATCTATTATCAGCAGAAACATTATCTCCTGAGTGTGTATATATATGTACAAATACATATATACATACACACATAAAGCATTTAGAATATTTTTTTGTGCTCATTAAATAAACCAGAACAGTCTCCTGCTGAAAATAACATTTAAAAACGAATTATCAAGGTTTCAGCAATGCCCAAGAGAAGTAACTCTCCCCCTGCCCTTACAAGGAAGAAGGTAACCCCCTTTCTTGAGGTTATCTGTGGGTATTGAACCTGAGAGATCTAGTTACAAAAAGCAATGTTTCACTGATATTTCACAGTCTCATTATCAATGAGAGGTGAAGATGATAAAGAGCCATAACATCCTAACATAAATAAGTCCACTCAGCATATGCAGCTAATTTACCACTAAAAAAACTGATATAAATCTATTGATTCAGAGTGACTTATGCAGTGTAAAGTGTTCCTAGGAATTCTCTTGTTCAATTCATTAATAACATTAACATAACTTGTCAGGCACAGACGTGATCCTTGATGTTATTTAATATCTAACCTTGCAAATGCTTCTCAAGTCAACAATGCTATCTGATTAAGTAATAGTTCTATGATGTAATACAAGATTTTATTTTACTTTTTTTGAGAAAAATGTACTAATAATTTGTATTAGTTATGTCACAAGACAGTGATTTGACAGTGATTTTTAACAGACAGATATGTAAAACTAATAAAGTAACGTAAAACTTGCACTTAATAAATTATGAAGAACTTTCACATAAGAGATCTTCAAAGGTACAACATACTGTGCAAAGGATTTGTAAGTGCATTCTTGTAGGTAATGTATTTCCAAAGAACTAGCTATTTTAACAACAGCAAACTTTTTCTATTGTGCAAAACTTTATATTTGTTTGCCATATTGGATACACTCCCATTCTGCTGTCAACCTAAAGCATAAACTTTAATTTATCATCATATAAGAAAGAGATGAAGCAACTGAACTTGAAGGTAAGCTCCCTTTATACATTCAGGGCATTACTAGCTTTATTTTTCCAATCGCTTTTTTAGGCAGGAGTGTCTTTGAGATCTCTTCCTTTATTCTGCTAAGTCTCCATTTTCTCCACCTAATCTTATAGACGACTGCATTCAGCTGTGACCAGAGTGGATAAGGATAGCAAGGTCAAGTTATCAGCAGGCAGAGTATGAAAAATCAAAAGAAAATCATCAATGGTATCTAAATGTATGTGTACTGGAAATTATTTCCTGAGTTGCTGATAGACACAGAGAGACTTAATTTATAGGAAGTGCTGGTACTGGGGACAAAACTGACAAAAAAAAAAAAAAAAAAAAACCTAAGGATTTTTACTTCTTAGAAGCTCTGTACTATTGAAAAGACTGAAAAAATACAGGGTTGCATTCAACTCACACAGACTTAAAAGCTTGGAAGTTAAGTATTTAGTCATCTAAACTCTCTATGCTTAGTGGCATACTTTCAAAAGGTGCTTTCAACTCAGACCAGAATGATCTGATATTTGGAAACACCTGTTACGTCTGTTGAGTACAGTAAAAGCCAAATGACAAACTATCTGGTACCAGATAATGAATTTTCATTCAGCTAAACATAAATGAGATAAAGCTCACTTTAATGATTCTTCCTTTACGTCTTTTGATAGAGAATATCATTCCATATGCATTGCCTATGGATCTGGAAGCTTTTTCTTCTAGAATAGACTCTTCCAGAAGTCTTGGATTTATGAGTAGTCTTTAATAAGCTGAAGTCAAATACAAAACCTACAATCTGTGAGTCAGTACCTTATTTTTTAAGTCCACATTTTACCTAAGAACCTTCACATTTTCTATTTCTTCCTATCCATTTTCCACTAGGAACCACATTCATTTTCTACTGTTTACCTTGACCCTGTGCTTTTCTACACTCTTTATGGTAGGCTCTGTTTTTTTATGAATTGATACCCAGACATGAACCTTTCACAAAAGCATGATATCACATGAGATTCAGCTGCCTGTATGGGATTTCTTGAATGAAAAACCCTGGATAGGTATATTAGGAAGGAATAACAGAATAAACATTTTTAAATACCTAAAAATGTTCAATTTAGATTCATTTTCAGAAATGTCACTCAAGTTAATTTTCTCTCAAATCAAATGGAGGAGTTCCAAGAGCCAGAGGACTGAATATCACCAGGAGAAACCTACAAGCATTTGCAGTCCTATTAAAAAAGAATGCTACCAAATGAAATCCATGAGCCATAAAGTATTTGAAAAGTATTCTTATCTTCATAATTATTGATGTATTGAAAATATGTAACTTTAATGCAACATACCAGTATGGATGAACCAGATCACTAGCTGATGAAATGAGAGACAACTCCACAAACTCATGGAAGTGAGTTTGTGAAACTACTTTCATTGTTTATTTTTTTAACATGCGTTACATTTATTCACAAGTGTTTTTTACTCATTTTCAAGAAAGTTATAGAAGAAATTGCAAAACTTTTAATACAATCACTTTTGTTGGAATTATCTTTTTCTTGTCAAAATGGAAAAGAAGAAATTTAATTCAACAAGTTATCTTTTTATCATGTATTTTAAAGGGTGAAAAATAACTTGCTGAAATTTTGAATAAAATACGTGAATTTTAGCTCATCCAGCTTTTTCTAACATATTGATTATGTAATACATGAAATAAATTAAATTAGGATTTAGTTTAAAAAGATAAAATTATCAAAATTTTATTTAATATAAAATATTGACTTTTTTTGCTTTTTTCACTCCAGTACAAAAAGAACATGATTACCTCTTCTTTTTTTTCTGTGAAGTGAAACTCACATATTATTTACATACTTGGGGTTTCTTATTCTATTTATGCACATTTCACGTCACAGGTTTAACTCATTTGCTCAGTAAAATGATGATTGAGTTTCCAGCATAAGTTTACATTTTTTATTAACTTATTATTATATTTATTATACTTGTCTATCATATTACCTCAGGTACATTTTTACAATATGCCACTTTAACACACACCTTCTCACTTTCTTTTTCTTTTTGCAGAATTCAAATATATTTTCAAAATACTGTGCAACTGAAATTCACTTAAAAATTCGTGGCAAATTCTGAGAACATGTAGTTCTGAAGAAAAATTACATAAAACCAATAGCTGCTGATCTGAGAGACAGGTGTCATGGTCTGGAAGTGCTGCCCGGAACATCCGAATTTATAACTTTTCCAATATTGTGTTTTCCCTATATTTGGAATAATGTTATCTATGATTTGCAGATGTATGGATTTCAATGACAGAGGAACCCTATATGACCATGCAATTTGACTATTTGCAAAAAAAAAATACTATATAGAATTTCACAAATTTTCAAAACAAAATTAAAAAATAATTTCTCATTAACTTATGCATTCAAAAGCCAAAGTAGACTAGAACTTTAATGCTCCAGTTTGTTTGCTTGTTTGATAGATACTTGTAAGAAAAATGTTGCTATAACTTTAAATATGCAAGGTTTCTTCACAAGAATAGTTAAAGGTCAATGACTGCATTAAGAAATAAAAAATCCACATATAAGTGACCTGAAAAAAATATGAAATACTAAATAAGGCTTTAGGAGTTGGGGAATTATAAACAATAAACTGTAATGGCTATAGCTTCCTAATAGTTTAATAATGGTCTGCTTCAGACTAATGCTGTTTAATTTACCTTTTTTAACTATGATTATATGAAGCACTTTCAAATTATATACTTTCCAACATGCACTTTACAGTGCTGCCATATCATTTTGTAACCAAATACTATGCAAAGCTTATTAGACGTACAATGAGAATGGTAGATAAAAGCTGCTTTCATTTAATATTTCTCGACTCTATGTACTTCTAAAGCTTGTATCTAACTCAGATTTTGCTTACTACCTATCCCAGAGTTCATTTATCATTAGGTGGAAAATATTTATAAATGGAATTGAATCAAATACTCTCACAAACCTTTATCATTATGGGTGATTAATTTTCTATTCTAAACTCCACTAAGTGCCTTTACAGATAGTCTTTCCTCAAGCTCTGGTCTCTAATTTATTTCCCCCGCCCCTTCATCTCCGAGCAGTGTGGGGTCGTGCTGGGATACTCATTAGTTTTATGCTAGCAATTCTGCCCGGCAGCTTCAGAGGCATCAGCATCACCTCAGAAATCATTAACGTAACTGGCGCTGCAATCTAAAACAGACAAGCATAGAATAATCATTTAGGGACTGAAACATGTTCTTCCATAAATGAGCATTTTGGAGGAAAAAAATGCATGTTTTCCCGTCATTCTCTGGAGACAAAAAGAGATCTCAATAAATCAGAACTGAAGCCACTTTTGTGCATATATCCTTGCCATGTCTGAGAAATGGCATCAGGTTTTTCTGAGCTGTGATTTATTTTTTGCTGACAAAGCCCAGAAGCACTGAATCACATGTGACAGCTGAGGTGCTAGATCAGGCTCGTAATCTGACATTATATTGGCTGGGGCTGATTACATTATTTTCATACTTTCCATAACTTTCATTTAAGGTGCCTGCTGTCTCCCCCAGCAAGCCCATTTCTGAGGCAATTTTTTTTGCAACAACAACAACAACAACAACACCACGAAGAGCTTGCATTGTTATATGGGTGCAAACATTCATCTGAAAGAATTCATTCAGTTTTGGAGCATTTGGACTCAGGTACTGATACCAATGGCATCAGTAGGTCATTTGGGTGAAGCTAACTAGTCACTGAAGGGAATTTGGGAGTAAAAGGGAAACGGGCCTCACGTGGCTTAGTGATTCGCCCCACACTCTCTCCATTCTCTTTCTAATAGACGCATCAACTGTTTTTCCTTGATTACTTGCTACAGATACTAATACCACTTTAAACATCTTTTTTTCTTTGTTCTTTCTCTTCATAACTCTAACTCTGTAATACTGATATGGTGTCCTTCTGCTCCTTCCTAGCTGTGCAGTGGAGCTCCAAAAGGCAAGAGAACACCATCCCTGCCTAAAATGTGGTGGTTATGTTATCAGTGAAACCATAAACTATAAAAAAAATACAATGGTCCAATCATGGCCCCAATCATGGGACCAATCCCAATGAGGAACAGCTTTCCCTCATTAAGCAGTTGAAGCCAGCACTGGACTTGGGGATCACCTGTCTACCTGCAGTGCTCTGCTTTGGTGCTTAGGCCTCATCGAAAAAGAGAAAAGCAATGACTAGAAACAAATGATTAAAGCAAAGGCTTTTGAGATAAAGATATCCAAGACGTCTCTTGGGGATTTCTAGACAGGACAGTTTCAAGATCTACACAGGAAAGCTATATCCCTCTAAGGTGGTGAATGGAGGTGCGATACATCTTTCCTAAGTTGGGATACTCCAGGTCATCTCAAATGGCAGTGCATGACTACATGAAGGAAATAAAAATAAAATAATTGCCTAATGTTAGGTGAAATTGCTTACACTCCATGACTGCATTAATTACTGTGGTCCTTTAATTTTGGTCTTTAATTTCTACATACTTCAGTCCTCCATTACAAATCAGTAAAGAAACAGCAAAAATCAGCATGGAGAGAGGCAGGGTTAGGGGATATACAGAGGTGGTTAGGTAAATTAAATAACCTAAATAAACTTTTAAGTGATGAGCTGAAAAACAGATACTGGATTGCTGGCAGATTCAAGTCCAGCTGTTTTGTGTTTGTCTGAACTTTCTACTTTCTTTCACAAAAATAATAATAATAAAAAGACTACACTGCTTTTTGTTCTCTCTTTGAGATTTCCTCTCTCATCACTGTTAATGGTCATAATTGCAGAATAAGACACTTCAAAGACAATAAATGTGGCAGGATCTGGTCTGCTAAGAAAAGAGACTCATTATGAAAGTTGCTCTTTTGCTCAGAGTGAATTATAAAGCTCTTAAGACCCCTATTCCAAACACCAAGGTCCTGAAAAAAATAATTCCCTACTGTTCAGTTTCTCAGTTCCCCTGAGAAATACTTGTGTGTCATTGCTGAATTACACCCTGAATTACACTGCTGAATAATACCAAGGCTAAGGTGTACTTTAAAAGCACACTATCATAGATTTTGTGAGGTTGTTTTGTAACCCTATAAAAATGCCACCAGAAAATTGTTCTGTTTGGCTATCATTTGAAAATGTGGTCATTTTATCTAAGATACACAAGAACACAGCAGGATAAATTCTCCAAGGTTGATAAAAGGAGAGCACTTAAAGAATGAGACGGTAAAAAAAAAGACTTTGTGACCATCTGACTTTTTGTCTCCAATTATGGCTTCTTAGAAATTATCTCACAAAAGATTCCAACTTGTCACCTACTACAGGCAGCGATCTCCTTCTCTCCACAACACTTCACCTTTATTTCATTAGATGTTTGTCTTTGCTGCAGACCTGCCTGTAATGTACACAAAAGTTGGGATATGTCTAGGACATTTTAAAGCTAGGATTGATTGCAACCTTCTCTTTCAGAATGCAGATACTATCATTATGTTTAGAAAGAGGCTTTTCGAAAAGAATAAAGCTGGAAAAATATGGGTTTTTTTTTCAGCTTAAGCAGTTAAAACTCTAAGAAACAAAGTATTCCAGGTAGTAAATTGCTGCAACATATGGCAAAAACAAAGGGATGAAAGTTTAAGTAACAAGGACTTTAGCTTCTTGTCTCTGAATCATTTGGTTGAGTGAATTACACTGAACCATCTGCATGGCCTTTACCTCAGACAGAAAAACAGTAGAGAAAGCATTTGGATAATGGTGCCAAAGAGAGGATTCTCATTTGTTTTATCTGCCACAAAGGATTTCAGAGGACGGGTCTGTGTATCCACATACACACATATTTTTATTTTGTCTGTCAAACTCCTGCATTAGCACTATAAAATAAACAAAAAAAAAAAAAGAGTATGTGAACACAAAATCTAAGTGAACTTTGGCAAATAATCCCTGTGGTACACCCACCATTACAGTAACAATTAGTTTATGAACTGAAGTAATAGATTACCAAAAAAAAAAAAAAAAAAAGAAAAAAGAAAAGAAAAGTGAGGTGGAAGTCAGTATATTATAGTACATTCCAATTAAAGTGCAAGTATAACTAAAATGTGACATAGTTGTATGTAAATATACATACTACTGTAATGTAGCAGTAAAGCAAAAACAGGAAAATGAAAATTACAGGTAAAGAGGTAACAAATAAACAGACAACACTCCTGTGAGATTTAGCAGTAGCTCTGAGAAGTGTTAAGGTGCAATTACTTTGTTCCTCAGTAGGACACACATTATCCTTCACTTGGAACTAATTTGAAAAAGAAGCCTTAAATGGTTTCAGCAGTTTGACTGAACTTTGACATGGTTGTAATATGGCTTCCATTTGACTAAAAATGTGCAAGTGACCTGAGCTTTTTGACCCTACAAAAGCAGATTGGAATAAATCATTAACTTTTTTCCCTACTTCTAGCTGACTCAGATTGGAGATTCCGATAATAGAATATTTGGGGTATTTGCTTCAAATTTTCAGTGGAGCAGGGTTCTTTGATATATATTGTCTTCTCTGGCAGTATTTTTTTTTTTATCCAAAGATGGAGTAATGCTTCTCTCTGTATTATAAGGTTAATTGGATCATTGTCCCTCCTCTATTCCCTCTCCAAAAATGCTTTAATCTGTCTTGGGGAACAATGACATGATTCTCCCACTTTTAGAATGGGCTCTGGGCCACAGTACTCTGTTTATTGTTGCTTACCAACGAAAGAGATTGGATTTAGCACTAACAGTTCATCCCTTGAATAGTTTGTGACCAGAGGTGAATTGTCAAGACAACTTTCTTAAAACAAACTATTGTATTCACTTTAGCTCAAAAAACACACCGTTTAGCTAAAGCTATCAAAAAAGGGAAATATTCTGTACATATAACATTATAGTTATAATTTTCCATTCCTTACTCACAGCAGGTCTGGCAGTTTCAGATACCACAAAAAATCATCTTAATCCATCTGATTAGATGACTAAGAGGGGTATCTTCTTTTCAAGTGCTGTAGCTCTTTATCTCTACTGGTTTAGTGAATGGAAAAAGAAGCTTTTTAGGTGGCAGGAAGCAAGGGTAAAGTCTTTGTGATACTATGATAATAACTCAGCCATTAACTCATTCCAGTCTTAAAGTATTCAGAAAGTAATGGTTTGTCTTCACATTCTATTTCCCCCTCTTAAATTTAACCAATATATTCATTTGATAAATATCTCAATAACCAGGTTATGTATTGTGTTTATAAATTGTTGTGAAATAGACATATATTCATCTTAAGAAAGATTAATGAAACAGAATTGTATTCATCTCAGGTTATATAGTAAAAGTGCATTTGTTTTCATAATATATTCATCCCATTTGGCCTATTTTATGACTTATTTTACACATACCACATTTTTACCAGGATCTTATAATTACAATTGACTTTTGAGGCCAGTTATGTGGTCAGGAATTTTACAACAGAAATTTCTTTTCTCTTAGAAAGTGCTGATATAACAGTCCTCCATCATTTACTGTTCTTCCTTCTTTTCCCTTTTCTTCTTTCCTTCTTTTTCTCTTTTTTCTTTCTCTTTGACCTTCTTACTCCTTTCTCTCTGTCCCTCTCTCCCTTTTCCCAGCTCCCTTATCTATGTTTCATCAAAAGATTTCTCTGATCCAGAAAACTATTACAGAGGGAAAGTAGACACATGGCCAATTCTTGGACCAGCATCTGAGTAGCCCCTAGCCCAGGGATTAGAACATGGACAGTAAATAAAAGAATTGGATGCTAAGCCATCCTATAAGAAATTATTTATCTCCCCCACAGTTAAATATCCAAACCATTGATCTCTGACATTCCTTCCATTATCAAAAAAATGTTGATTTTTTCCTCACAACGGAATAACAATAATTCCATTTACAGCTCAGCTTTTTTTTTTTTTCTTCCCTCTGTGGAATAGCAAAACACATAAAACATTATCTTTTGAAAAGCTGTCTTTCAGAGGATTGATTTCTTATACTGAGACAAAACTGATTTCAACAGTATATTTGGCTAGGTAAAATAATCTGCAAAACCTTGTGGTCTGAGGGAATAAAAAAATCTGAAAGACTTTTGGAGGACTCACCAACTCAGACAGGTACTAGAACTCAAAATTCTGATTTTGTCACATCTTGGCCTTCTTTGAGACAAACTAAGAGGAAATTTTGGAAATAAAGTGAATCCCGCTTTTAAGTTTCTCTTTGTAACGTAAGAGCACAAGTTCACAGCAAAACCTAGTTACCCTCTAATCTCTCACACATACATTCCCATTAAATTTCACTTAACACTTACCTTCAAATGCAATAAAGAAATGTGTGAACTTGGCCGCATGTTATCTGTGAGTTTGCATTAGAAAATATTATGGTTTCTGAATCTGACTGAGAACTGCATACAAATCTTGAGCTTTTGCCAGAGTCTGTCTGAAGTGCACTCCCAGCCTCCTTGACAGGCTGTATGGAGCGTTTAGGAGAGGAGCCAAAGGAAAAAATCCCTTAATGGAAAAGTCACCTGTCAGAAACCTTCTGCCAAGGAATGTCCAGAGCACGAGGCTTGATGAGGTTGTTGTCTGCAAGCTATAAATATGAACAGCATCCATGGGCCAGAGATGAGAAAACCAGCAAGGATACAGAATTAGCAGACGGACAAAAAATGTAAACACACTGAAATCCATGAAGAAGAAAACTGTTTAAAAGTGAAAAGACTGGTATCCCTCTGAGACACATGGACCAGTTTTACCCTTTGCAGTACAAGTGGGCTTATGAGCAGAGCCAGCTGGCTTTACAGATATTCTCTTCATCACTGCTTAGGCTCCTGACTGGAAAACGCTGCACAGGCAGGAGAAGAATGAGGATCAAATTTTATTTTCAAAGTTTCCCAGGTTGTAGCCTTCTTTAGTTAGCTATCAAAAAACAAATAGAAACCTTGCCAGTGACTTAGGGATGTGATTCCATCCCTCAGCACTAACAAGAAAAAATTGCTCTAAATATTGTTTTTTGTTACAATAGCTCAAATATGATATACAAGCAGAGAAAGGCTGAAAACACTTTATGGGTTATTATTGTCCCTACAATGTGTTTGAGGACAGCAGCTGGAGAGAGTAGTACCAATCCATTTATGGAGGATGGCCTCTTATTTGACATAAGGCATTTAGACATTAGAACTGAACACAGCTGTAAAAAAAGGATTCATATTTAAAAGAAAAAGGTATTTGTGCCTTGTGAGAGGGCAATGAACTTTCAAGAAGTAGCTGTATAAAATCTGTATGCACAACAAAGTACACAGTTCTGGAAAAGATCTGGTACAATAGCTGTACATGTATAAATAAATACTATATATGTGTCAGAGCAATCCATATGTTGAACTGCATTATGCTTTACTGAGCACTTTCATGCAGATTCTGATAATTAACCTCTCCTTGCAATGTGTCCTTTCACATTCCAAACCTCTGAGCAGCATCATACAGACAAACTGAATATCTGACTTACAGCACAAATTTCTTTCTGGCCAGAGATCTGGAGAAGAATCCCATTATCTCTGATTTAGAATTTAGGATTTCTCTGAAAAGAGAGCTCTCAGCTATCCATGGGATTCACATAATCATAATCTGACAGTGCTAACATACTCTACTTTTAAACAGTTGTCTCTTTCAATCAAACTCTTTTTTATATATATATATTTATATATTGCTTACTTTTGCCACATAAGTGTAATGTTAACTACAGCAGAGGCCTCTTCCATGGAGACTACAGTCTCCACAGAACTCAGAATTTCCATAGCTATCTTATTTGCCATTTAATAATACACCAGACAAACGCCAAAATCTTCCAAGTGTGAAACCCTTGTGGGCTAATCATATGGCATTGACAGGCTCAGAAGCCTTTCAAGGAGCTCAGTCCTTCATATTTATATTTTTTTTCATTTGTTTTTGGTGCTCTCATAAATGTTGATATGAGAGTTTGATACAAGAGCATGATAGCGGACTTTGTGAAAAGGAACTTCACAGAATAACAGAATATTCAAGGTTGGAACCTTGAATATTCTGTGATTCTGTTGGAAGGGACCTCTAGGGATCATCTAGTCCAACCTTCCAGCTCAAGCAGAAACACCTAGGGCATGTGGCACAGGGTGGCATCCAGGTGGGTTTGGAAGACCTCCAGAGAAGGAGACTCCACAACCTCCCTGGGCAGCCTGTTCCACTGCTCTGTCACCCTCACAGTAAAGAAGTTCCTCCTCACCTGGAGATGGAACTTCCTGTGTTTCAGCTTATGCCCATTACACCTTGTCCTATCGCTGGCCACCAATGAGAAGAGCTTGTCCCCTTCTTCCCTGCATTCTCCTTTCATGAACTTATACATGTTAATCATATCCCCCCTTCTCTTCTCCAGAGAAAACTTCATATATGCACTACATGAAAAACCCATACATGGGCAAAGCATCTTATTCTCAGTAGGGTAAGCATTTTCCTTCCATTACAGAGCTTTTAGACAATACTGCAAGACTCATAAGGAGCCAGTAATCGGCAATACAAGGGAAAAGGACAGATGGAATTACATGTAACCTGGCCTGGGGCCAAAACAGTACAACTTTTTTATACCAGCTCTTCTAATCCCTAGACACCAAGTTCAACCAGCACCTTGTTCACTTTCCTCTAGCTCCTCTCAGTTCTTGGGCCGTGTGCAATGTGTCCCTTAAAAGGAGGCTGAGGAGAGGAGAAGGTGGAGACAATGGAGGGTAGGAGTCCTGGCTTAATACCAGATGGGATGGGGATTTGGTTGAGAGAAACAAAAAAAAAATCTCTCAGCTTGACTTTATGTACCCTGTGCATAATTAAAATAGCAGAAAGGGGTTTAACTTGGGCTGAGGATCTGACCCTTAGACTCTCAAAAATTATTAACATATTCATACAGAGAAAAAAATATTTCCTTAGCTGTTTGCCTGCAGTCACAAAGCCTCACTGTTTCTTTTTCTCCTTTCCCAGAGAGTTCTCACATGTTTCCACTTAAATGGAAACTGATGAAAAACAGAAGGCAAGTATGCAACATAATAGTCCTAGTCTTCTGATTTACATGAAAAGAATAATTCAACAATACATGATCAATAAGCGCACTAGAAACAGAAAGCAAAGAACAGAGATATTTTAGAAAAGTTGAATACAAGGAACAAATTTTGATAGGAAGTGTCAGATATGTATGACATAGATTTATTAATTATTTAATAATAAGTTAATGGGATTCACAATAAATACCCTAAATCTGCACACCATTGAACAGGCAAATTGCCACAGATCCTATTGCAGATTAACACAGGATAAAGCATTTACATGCCTGTCTCTATTTATATTATCTCTATTACATCTCTATTTACATTTTCATAGCTAGAAAGTCTAAAGACACAACAAAGAAGGAAACCAATTCTGATTCTGAGTTTTCAAACAGTGAGCATCAGCAAAGTTATTGGAAACATACTTTACCTTCAGAAGGAGGTACAATTACAGCTCTGAGATTGGAACTCCTGTTTTTAGCATGAGCTTCCAATTGTTATATTGCCATTTGCTTTCATCTGTTCTTTATTTGAAAATCCCAACTGGGCAGATCCAGAAAGAATTGTATAGTATATTAAATATTACAACCATTTAAATAATATGAACTAATTGTGTGGGTTTACTTTGGTAAAATGATGTTTAAAGAAGATCTTTATTTAGCATATGAAAAGGTCTTTCTATTATACCTGCTAAAGTTAATAACATTGAGACTAAATGAGAAATAGAACACTAATCAAAATGGTAGAGAAATGAGAAAGAAAAACTGGAACACAGCAACATGCTATACTTAAGTAATAATATTCTCTAAACTATATATTTAAACAAAACAGGCAAAACTTCAGATAATGTTTGCGTCACTCAAAGTACTGATCATGTTGTATTTTGCAAACACACAAAATACTCATAAAACAAGAAAACCTTTTAAGCAAGAAGATAAAACATTTTGGTTTTCTGCTCAGTGGCATTTACTAGACCAAAATTGCAAAGGTATGTCAACATATTTCTAAATGCATCACATAATCTGTAATTAGCTGTAAATGAATCACACATCGTAGTCAGGGATGGAAGCTGTGGGACAAGGGGCTATGAGTGAGTTGGTTGCAACTCATCAGTGAGAAGTATTGAATATGAGGAGCCTGGAAAGCCTTTATATATTTATATATATATATATATATGTATGTATATGTATATGTATATGTATATGTATATGTATATGTATATGTATATACACACACATATATACATATGTATATACATATGTGTATATATAAATAAATAAAATAGGCTACCCCTTCAAAAAAGCCCTCCTAATTTCTGCCCTATCCTAATTGTGGTTGTGTCTATCAAAACCACATAACCATACCCATTCTACTCTGGATACCCATATAGCACGCGCAGTTTAAGAAATTACTTTCAATAGTAATTGTATTCAAAAAGTTTAAAACACAGACTCCATCAATACTTGAATAGAGGAGATGAAAAGCAAAAGAAATCATTGCACAGTCAATGAAGAACGATTCTGGTCCATCTTCCAGATGGCCATAATTTAGTTACACCGCTGTGGTGAGAACTAAACTGTTTGAATGTTATAGCTGCATGAAACGTCCCAATTAATATATTATGTATCATAAAATGTTCATGAACTGGTCAAGAATATTTGTAACTTGCTATTTGTATTCTGGAATGTAAGGTTATTTGCCTTGGGGCTCTGATTGGGAGACCGGAGCTGCAATGAGTGTTGGAAGAACAAACGAGGCCTTTGATTCTTTAGGGGAAAGGTTTTAGCAGATGATAAATATGCCTAAACAATTTAGGACATTCAAAATCTTTTCCTATCCTCTTTGAACCAGCTGGAGAATTATGTTTATTTGGCTCCACACACAGACTCTTGATTTAAAAATAACCATATTCCTTCCTGAATGAGGCAGTGAACAGGATAAAAGCCAGATGTACTGGCTGTCGGAGAGACTTAACATTCATTTGTTTCTTGACACATTCGCACCAAGTAATGGAAGTGTGCGGTCCTACTTGTGAAGCTGCGGTTAGAGCCCGGTTCAGGCCAGAGGTTTAGAGAATTTCTGTTTCCACATCCCACATACAGCGGAACAACACACTTTTTCACATTGCTGGCAAGTGCATAGCGAGCTGATTTTCTCTTTTATATAGGCTTATCAACAACTACTTGTCACAGGATCACTTGTTCGTGGGAAGTGCTGTTGACAGAACATACAACTGCTTTTGGGGGCCATTGGACTTTGCTTATTCATTAAGGGAGTTTCACAGAGATAAGTCACTTTCGATTAAGTTCTCAAAATGTGTCTGGTTATTTGCCAGCTCACCTGCATGGCTTTTTGGCAGCTAGTCTACCAGTGTATACCTTCCAGAATCCACAGCTCTTCAAGAGCTTAGCAGGAATGGGGTCCATGTCACTCACACTAGGAATTGCAAAATGTTCAGTTTTTCATTCAGATAAATGCAAAACTGAAAGAATACAATAAAGTTATACCTGTAAAGAAATTTATTTCTAATGTTCCACTTTAATGCAAATCCCATCTCTATGCTAACCTATTTCTTATCTGCTCTCTTTATTAATTCAACACATTGGTCTCTGTTTCCTTTTACTAAATAATTGGACTAGAGGGAAAATAAAACATGATACTTTAGAGTGGAGCTTAAGACTTAACCTGGAAATAAGATCTTTAAGTGCAAGTCCCCAAAATAGGGAATATTACTTACTTCTTAAAGGAACTTATAATTCAGAAGGTGACCCAATTCCTACCACAATCATCTGGGGTTAAAGCCTTCTCAAGAGATGTGGAAACCGCATATTCAGCTGCCTGTATCAACTTAGGAAGCTTGTCATTTTAAAAAAGAACCATCTGCTCACGCTTTCTCCACTAGCTCAATATCAAATTATCCCTGATTCCAGTCAAAGGTGTTTCACAGAAGAAATTAAATCAAAATTTTGATCTGAAAACACAAAGCAGTATGATCACTCAGTGCAGCCTGTTTTTTTATCCAAATGGGGAAACTTCTTTGGAAGCAAAAAGACATATGTTCTTCTCCAAGTTCAAGACATCTGAATATTTTGGCAAATAGACAATTTATCTGAAAATAAACATGCATTACTCAACACAGCAAACAGAGTCCAGATTATCCTTTTCCTTTTCTGTCTCACTAACATTAAAGAATAAACATGATAGTATTTTTACTCACAATGTCCAATTTTCAGGGAGTTTGATAGATCCACAGAAGAAAGCTCAAAGGATTTGAGCAAGGAGGACGTGCCCATGAAGCTCAGAGAATTAAGGAGTGACTGACCACAGGTGCAGCAAAGAAAGCTGAACTTACTGTAACACAGGAGGACCTGGAGCGCAACCCTTGAGTTTGATGAATAGATGCTTCAAATGAATGGTTCAACTGGTTGTGTAAATGTTTGCCTTTGAGCTAATCAGTCAAAATATTGCAAGTACCTTCCTACCTAGAGTTACCTAGACAAGCATGGGAGTGGGGATGGATATGTGGCTCAGCCCAAAAAGGGCATAAGAATTGAATAACCAACAAGATGAACTTTGAAGTGAGCAGTAGACTTAAGCTTGTTTCAATCCATCTATTCCTTTTTAGTGACTGGGGACATCCAACATCATGATGGGAAACATACTACAGAGATAAGCAGTGAGAATCACATTTGAATTGTAATGCAAGTGTATATTTGCTATTGCTATACTATGATAGCTGTAATTTGTACTTGTGATTTAAGCACACTGCTTTATCATCCTGCTACATCAAAATCCCATGTAATGTCAATTATATTCAGGTCAGTAAATTTAATATTAAACATTAAACCTTCCACAACTGGAATATTGTAAAGAAGCTAGTCCAAGAGTATTGTACTCCAACAGGGCGGTAGCCTGAGAAGATAATAAATTAAGGCTATTTTACCACACTATTGTGGAAGATGAAAAATGTGATTTTGAATTTTCTAAGTTAATGGGGTACTTGAACCCTAACATCCCACAGCCTATTCAAATTTTAGAATCACTTCTTATAAAAATATGAAAAGCAGTACAAGCACCCAATTTAAAGGAAATGACAATAACTAATTTTAGAAAGTTTATCCTTTCAAAGTATGAATGGGAATGAATAATAAGATAATAAAAATAAGAATGGGAAATGTGAAATCTGAGCTGTAAATTCCATCTCAATCCTATCATATTCACCTACCCAGCTTTTGCTTGATCTTGACCTTGGACACTCTCAAAAACTGAACCCTGTCATGTTCAGAACTGGACCCTATCATGTTCAGAATTGCCAGGCTGCCCTCAAGTATTGTCTAACCCAGCAAATGAGCTCTCACTGGTACATTTGTGTTCCCCTGAAGACTAAATAAACACTTTTTAATTACTATGTGTTATGAGTTATTATTTTCACCATGCCCATTCTCTCTTTGAAATCACAGCGAATTATACATTATTTTGGAACTGTTTACAGCTCTTCTACTTGTAAATCTCACACAGTTTTTCTTGAAGAAGTGGTTTGTTTTGCCTAAATAAGACAGGGTTATGTAAATTACTGAGAGATAAGTCAGTGGAGTACTTGGAGGCAGTGACAGTTTCAAAATTGAAATGATCAAATCTTTTTAATCCAATCTCATATTTGATTTTATGGTCCAAATTGATAGCAGAAATCTCATATAAATTCACACGTCTTACTGCAAACTTTTTAAAATACTTTTTTCATATGTGTGTGTTGCACTCAGATCGTATACTTCCTCAGAAAATTGATACAGTACACAAAGCATACAAAAGAGACATAAAACACAGAAATAAAGTGACGAGGGTACTATGCAACACCACAACATTCACCGTACTATGAATCTAAGCCTATAAATTATGCTAGCAGTCTGGATTAAAATCATAGCAAAATGCTAAAATGCATTGTGAAATGCCAGGTAATAACACTTTCCACTGGGTTTCAAGGGTTTCCATGAGTGAAATACCCGCCTCTCAATTCAAGGGGGGCAAATCCCTGCCTATGTAGCAGCTGGGGCTCTAGGCTCCAGGGCCCTGAAAGCCTTTAAACTCTTCTATTTGTCACCTCAGCTGTGCTCATAGGGTCCAGATAGAAGCTAGAAATGCCTTTGAGGAAGAAACCTTTAAAGCTGAAAAAAGAAATCCTCATTTATATATGGAACAATAATCACTAATTATTGCACTGTACTGTTGATAAAAGCTAGCTATTGCACAAGATGTGAATCATGTCACAGACATGCTAACAGGTTTGCTACTCACTGTGTTATTGTGCAGAGTTTGGAACAGAAATCACATTTCTTATTCCTCCCTCTAACCATAAAAATTATGGTATTCTTTTCCAAAAGAAACACTAAATACAATTGAAAGACTTAGATTTGATCTTAAAACCAGATCTGATTTTAATAAAAAGCAGCTAATACAGAAAACAGGAGCTAATACCACTTAATCCAAAGTTGACAGTTTCATGCATAGACTTTCAGTGCATTAAACCCCGTCTTCAAATTTTAAGGCTTCTTACTTAGTATACAGAATACTGATTTTCCACATTTCTACAAAGATAACAAGGAAATCACCTTGATTTTTGTAAGTATGTAAAGAAGAGCTTAGAATATCTTTAGCTAATCTTCTCCACCAATTCAATTGCATACTGCCCCATCTACATTGCATCTGACAGTTATTTTTAAGTACTCATTTTATTTAGTTTCCAATAACATTTGTGTAGTAGCCTATAACTCAGGTCTTGTGGAGTTATTCTGTTTGACAGGTACACTGAAACCTATACGCTGGCCAAACATATCTTATTCTTGCTGGTGTGCTCCCAGATGGCTTTGGCTGTGATATCCAAAATTAAAACAATTTAAATTCTATAGTAAAAAAAAAAAAATTCAATGACATTCAGTTTCTAATGGTTTTGAGTTTCCCCTCTGCTCCTGACAGCAAAATAGATGTAGACATGTGTATTGTGAATTTTAGTTAAAAATAAAACAAAACCCACCAAATATATCAAATGGTTCAAGCAAAGATTATCATGATTCTCGCTCTCTCTCCAAGAAAAATGTCATCCAGCCGTTGTTATTTCCATTTAACATATTTACTACAAGCTTTACCAAATTGGGCTTTTTCATTTCTTCATTAAGATACCAAAGGAAAGGAAAGACAATATAAATAGGATCTCCATTTACAGGAATTCAGAGCATTCTGGTACACAGTATAGTGCTTACCAGGCAATTCAGAAAGATTCTTTTGTTTCTTAATGCTCAGCATTTGTTTTGTAAGTGCTGTTTGCATTCCTTTTCTTTTAGGTAAGGTAACAAAGCCTATGGATATTTCCTCTTGATGAGCAATGTAAGCTATTGGTATTCTCCTACAGTGAATTGTGGTCTGTTATTGGATACCACCTTGGTAAACCTGAAGATGGAAAAAAAAAAAAAAAGTGTTCCTGTGGTTTGGATAGAAGATGTTGTGGACATGCAATTACTTCAAATGACTGTTGTCTGCTACCAAGAAACATTCCTTATCTGTTTCTGCATAGCTGGATAAACTTCACTGCAGCACTCATGGCTATTTCTATCACTGAGAAGGTGCATGCTCTTCTTCTTATACCAACTCATCTGCCACTGAGTGTCTTCTCTATTAAATCTTGGTTACCAGAAAGAACTTCTTACTAAAACTATCACTTGACACTTTCTAATGTGATGTATTTTTGGGGTGGATCCACAAACAATCCATCTCAGTAACAGAAGAATTCATTCCCCTAAATTCCCACAGTAAGTACCCCCGCTCAGTCAAGAGCAAGACACTTGATCGTGGGTCTGCAGCAGCAGCTGTTCTATAATTCATCTTTGGTTCAACCCATTTCTTATTAATAATTAAGGCTGGGGAGATTGCGTGAAACAAGCAAGTCACCCTTTTAGCTTTTTCAAGAAATGTAGCCTATCTTTCCTCCATTTTCTGTTTAAACTTTGAATAGATATAAAACTATGTAAGTACTTTCAGCCAACTCTGTTGTTTAATTTATGAGTTAGAAATGATCAAAAGCCTTTTCTTTTAAAGAACATCTCCATACATCTCACTTCTCTTCAGATCCCTTTTAACAATGAATGGTCAGTTTGTTATCATTTAAACTTCCAAAACAGTTAACATCTATTAAGAGCTAATATAAAAGTTCCATTTATTCCTGTGAAGAAACATGCTGGTACTGCTAGGAATTTATTAATGATAAGCTGCAGTTTGCTTGTGCTGTTCTTACTGATAATTTTCCTTAATTCACACAAGCGACAGTTTACTGCGTGTCTCAGTACAGTTATTACTGTCAAATGGATAGATACCCTTCATAATCATGTCTCTCCTACAAAGCTCAGGGGACAAGAGGAAGGTTATCTCTAGTAAAGGTGGCCAGCACAGAACTGTCTTGATTAAAATCCGTTGTGAAAATGCGGTTTTCGTTCTTCATTCAGAAGTTATAGAAGACTTATTTTTATTTATTTATCTATTTATTTTTATTGAGCAAGAAATACAATATTTCCCCAAATTGAAAAATCTATAAAAATTAAGCAATATATCTTGCCACTGTTCATATCTCTGATACTTGTTTGAAGTTACATTTCCTATATAGTATCCTTCTGTGTAACTAAGGGAAAATATTTGCATTTCAACATCCCATTCTTTTAACCTGTAAGAATAATACTTTCTCAACCACACAAGGACTTGCTTGCCTGTATTTATCTAACCAACAATATCTGCTTGAATGAATGAATCTTTGCATCTCATCTTACCTTTAGACAGAGGATAGGAGAGGTAAACTGATCTATTTTATGTAAATTATATGCAACCTTTGCAATATTGGTCTGATGCCAATGCATCCCTCACCTGAGCACATATTGGAGACCTGATCTAAACCTGTATCTTTTCAGGCTGTTGCATGTTAATTGCATATTCATTTGTGTCATTCAATTCAGTCAGCTTCCTGAAATCAATAGAACAATTCTTGCTGCAGACATTTGAATAGGGAATGTAATTCCTTCTGGTTCATAAAGAGTTATGTGGTCTTTAGGCACTCATTCCTAGCAAGGTTTGTGGTGTCCGCGGTTTTCTTCATATGGCCTGTGGTATAATCAGCCCACTAGAGAAACATACTTTTCATTTACACAAATAGGAGTGTTCCTGAAAGAGCACCTGTGGAGAACATTTATGGGGAAAGACTTCTCACCCAATATTGCTGTCAAGAATCATCTTCAGAGATGTATACTGCATGAACTTTTACATAAAGCAGAGCACATGCACACAGCAGTGAAAAACAAACATACTTTAAAGCAAATGACTAGATATTTATGCTATATATGTGTATACATTAGAAAGCTTTTAAAAATATGTATCAAAACATTTTTCAAACAAGGACTCCCCAGAGTGCCAAAAAATAAAGATGTCCATCTGTACATTTTCTAAGTCATTCTGAGACTGTTGTGTGAAGGCAATACTAAGCATTAATCCCATATGATAGTTAATTATAGTATGGATGCGGGTGAAGAGAGATGAGTCCTGGCATGATGTATTGGAAGGGCTTTCCAACAAGTCTTTTTGAAGTATTTGCTTTATCTCTCATTCTGCATCCTCTGTACCATCTGCTTTCAGCAGGGTCCAGTCTCACTTGATCAAGTATAAAGATAAGGACAGGCATTTCAGAAAACAGAAATCATTAAAAGCCAACTTTTACTGAAAAGAATCCATCCAGGACAAAAGAGAAATCACATTATGATAGAGCAGCTTTCTCTTTTTGCAATAGTTTGTGTGTGTGTGTGTGTGTATTTGGTTCCACATGTGTGCAAGCATGGACATGTCCGCAATTTTAAAAAAAACATTATGATACTTCCCAATGTTCTTGTTTGTGTCCTTACGCACTTGCAGATCATTTGGGAGGTCACCACAGAAAGGCTTCTGTTCTCCTTGCTTGACCCTTCTTTCTTTTATACTACTATATATAGGATGTAGTATAGCATGTAATATATTGAATGCATATAAAAAATAAAGTTTTTGTATATAACCTGTACCATGTACAAGCAATAACACAAGTGGGAAGGAAATTATCTGTATTTTAAATTCTCCAACAGTTATTATATCAATTATATGGATAAGTGGTGTTAAGTATAATCATTCACCACTTAAGCAAAAATCTGGTGTTAATTTTGCAAATTGGTTTGAGAAGCACAGATGGTATTGTCCAGCTTTTAACTTAAAATTACAGGCAAGTAAATGTTGGGTTGTATTTATTAATACATTAGTAAAATTCTTGCATATACCAAACTAATATGAACTGCATTATCCAAATCACAAGAGTAAACTGGTGATTAGAATTATTTTTTTTAAAAAAGGGATATTCAGGCACATCTCTGAAAGCAGATGGACCAATGAATCCTGGCATCCGGAAAAAGTGTAGAGCAAGTAAATACAGTGTTAATCTTAAAAAAGATTTTTCCATGTTATATATAGCAGTTATTAAATCTGTTTTCTCTGTAAATTCCTAAGACTAGTATTTACTGGCACAAAGCTTTGAATTTTAATTTTAAAATGTAATATGACAGCAGTGTTCAGACATGCCCATGATCCAGGACTGAAATGGGGATATGAATGAAGCAGCACCTCTGTGTCAGCCCTTACCAGTTCCATGATGCTTGTTAAAGCTCACAGATTCAGAAATGGTCTCTGCTGAATCAGACTGATGGACAAACTGCGGACAAAGAAGTAAAATGTAACCAATAAATTGATATTATCAAATAATATTCCAGTTATCATAAATGGCTATCACTATGTTATGCAGCTAAGCAGGTAATGCACTAAATTTACTTAAACCTGGGGGATTTTTCTCCCTCTACTTTCTGTATTTGAATCCAGGGGTCATTTTTGATTCATATTAACAATCTAATTATCTCAGGCTTACCATAGGGCAGAAGTTGAATACAGCTATCACAGAACTGTTTTGTCACACATCAGCTATCCCATTAGGACTGGCTGCATTTAGGTAGTGAATGTAATGTGATTTAAGGAAGCTTACCCTGAAAACGCTGTGCTCAAAAAAAACCAAAAACCCACCCCAAATCCATATTTAAATGTCTTTAATAAGGTCAACTTAAAACATATTTGGGGCTAAAAAATTATAGAGTAGAGATTGCCTTAAATTTGGGATTGTCTTTCATCCAGCTAAATATGGGAATAAGGTATAATAATATTTGTGCCTCACATTGCTTAAAAGACCATTGTTTCCCCAGATAATACTACTGCTGAATACTGAATTCTGTGAGATACTGTAGCCTTTTCTAAATAAATAAAAGGTCACAGAAATTTACTACATTATACAAAAAATGATCTCTCCAGATGCAGCTTTTTTTCAATAAAATAAAGAATAATATTGTATGTTTTTTTCCATTCTAATTTTACTTTACTTACTTTGAAAATTATTGTCAATGGATAAAGAAGCTAATATGGGGTTTAGAGAATATCTTGTTATAAATAATCATAACATTATTATTTGTTTATGTCTGAATTATTGACATAAATACATTGTGTTTAACGTTCATGTTTAAGTATCAACATCCTCACATGCCATCCTTCTTGCCATTTGTAATAACTGGATGGAAGCTTTAAGAAAACGGCTTGCATTTGTTTTTAAAAGCAGAACATGAAGACTAAGCATAGCGGAAAAAGTAAAGCAACTATCTGCTATCGAAACATACTGAAGGAGTAGCTGGAAAATGTCCTTAAAATAAACTTCTGTAAGAAGTACTAATAAGGTTATTTTCTGTTTCCTACTAAACAGTATTTTTCATTATGAAGTATGAGAAGAAAAATTTGTCATTTCTAAGATTTATATTAGTTGAAAATAACAGGCTTAAAGTGAAGTTTTAATTTCTTCTTTAACTTATTATTTCTTCTTCAAACATCTTTGAATTCATGACATGCCACACAGCACATCACATACCATGTCACAAGACAGAACACAATTAGTCCACATTTTCTAGACTGCTCACATACATTTTTTTGGATTTATTGAAAACACTCAACTTCAGCTACCACAGATGAAACAGCTTTGCTAAAAACTGAAATGTTCTCTGTTATTTCTCCTTCAACTATAGGGGAATCCATAGATGCCCTTGCCTTTAGTGTCCATGCCTCAGTTAACCTTTTAATAAAGCCAGCATTTCAGAGTGTAGAGCCCCATATATTATTTTTTTTCAAAATCCCTTGTTTCCTACCATTTACTACCCTTATTGCTAGACCCTCTCCAAGGGGTTTCACTTGTGGCCAGGTTGAGCAGGGCCACCTGCACCTCGGCCACCTGCACTCAAGGACACTCAAAGCCTCCTTTGCAACATGTAGCTCTGAGCCCGGCCCTGTACTCCCAAATGGGGGCTAAGCAGCAAGGAAATCCTATTGCTCCATCTAAATTGCCCATAATGTGAAGCAAATCCTTGATTAATAAAAGCAGTTTATTTATAGTGCATTTCCTTCCTGTTTCTCTTTTGTATTCTCAGCCAGCTTTTTTTTTTTTTTTTTTTTTTTTTTAAAGGAAAATAAGAAAAATCTTGCTAAGCTGTCAGTAGTGAATTTCAGTGCTGGCATCTGTTCAGTGCAGCTCTGCAACGCTCAAGTTTATTCCCATTTCCCATGGGAATACACTGCTGGGCTCGGGCACTCGCAGCAGCCTTCAGCTTTTGGTGTCTGTCCCTCTGTTTGGCTGTGCTCAGCGCTCCTGCCCTTTCCCCAAGCTGGATGGCATCCTGTGCCCCACTTCCTTCGGAAACAACCTCATCTAGGATGATGTCCCCATCCCTCCCCATGCTGCTGCTCCGCTTGGTTTTATCAGGACATGCTCAAGGTTGGGGCGGTCAGGACAACCTGGCCAGTTTGAGCTGCATGACATCGCGAATGGCAGTGTCTCATTTCAGCAAGTCGGCACGAGGTTTATTCCTGTCATCGGCGGGACCAAGTCAAATCCGTTTGCAAAAGTCAAAGCTATCAAAGCTTCACTTGTTTCCTGGCTTGCAATTCAGGAATTGCAGAGCCATCTACTGGTGCTTTTTTATACCTTTATAGATTACGAATGCCATTGGGATAAATAAATGCAATCAAATATAAATGAACTCAGCCCCAAAACTGTAAGAAAAAGAAGGCCATCCAAACGAAGCTGGAGAAGTTTGTCTCTCTGACTGAGATTTTAGGGAGACAACTAAGAAGTAATAGTGGGTAAACACATTTCACTTGTCAAAATTTATAAAGATGGCAATAAAGCTAATAAAATAAGGACATGTTTGGATGATAAATGATGTAACGCTGAAACGTGGAGGCTGAAAGGGAAAAGTTGGTTATAGATAAGCATCATTGCAATCTACTCTTTCATTTCTATATCTGTCAAAAAATTTGTTTTGTGGTAGACCAAATTGCAATCACACATTAGGGCTTTAAGGGATGTTCAGTGACAGGTTTAACTAGAGGTGTAAAGTTTAACATTCAGGGTTTTTAGTCAAAGATACACCATAGTCTTGCCTGCTCTGAGCAGTATGAGCCACTTCACAGCACAAGGCAAGAGCAAAGTAGTTTTCCCTGAGGTCTTTGCTGATGTGGAGAGTCACCAGCACATCGCTCCTCCTAAGTGTGTCCAAACACATGATGCAGCTGGGTAAACAAGATGCATTTGCAAACTCATCTCTGGCCATCTTTGCAATATAGCTGTATTAATATTTAAAACAAATTCAGGACATCTTCTCACTTAAGACCTCAAGGCACAGGCTGGCTCACAGCCACTCTGCACCTTCTAAAGTAAAATATCCAAATGTGTATTACACAGAGCTTGGCCCCAGGCCTTCTCTGAGGCATGTGCAGTATTGCTACAGCTCTAAGACACTGTAAAATATGCATATATATATATATGATCAGTTCAAAACGTCTGAAATAAAGTACAGGCTGTACTGCAACCTGTTAGAGTGATGTGTTTTCACAGCATGGGTATGTGATGCAAACCCTGAGCTGTGTCACCGACGCATGGAGGTGTTTGAGGGAGCAAAGCCAAGTATAATAGTGTTGAATGACTGCAGGATAAGGAAACCAAGTTGGTGTAGTCTTATTTATAGAGAATGTCCTTGGCATGTGCTATCCTCTGAATCATGCCTGGATTCTGCCTGGAAAAGCACTAGCAGGCATGAGCCAAAGTGTGCCTGCCAGCATGGTGACTAGCCACCAGCATGGATGATGTTGAACTGAAGCCTGAGTCCATGACATAGTCATCTTCCCTCTATTAGTAAAATCATTTAGACTGCTCCAAGCTACACTTGGAATGGCTCCAGCAACTTTGGTTGTGTGGTTTCATGTAATTTTTCTTTCTGCCCTAACCATGACCTACGCCATGCAAATTCCTTTTGCGTGGTCATCATCCTGGACAAATGCTCAATGTAAAGGAAACAGCAAAAGATATTACACGTTGTTCTCCCTTGAGCAGACAGAGTTGCCGGAGCAAAAGTAGGACAGACATTGGATAGCAAGAAAAGGAATTAAATAGGCAATAGAGAGTATGAATAATTTGGTGTAGATTTAGAGAAAAATTGCTATGAAAGGCAGGGAAAAAAATTAAGAAAAAAGCATAGCTCTCAAATCCAAGGAGATAACAGAAAGAACGAGTCAAGGGCTCACATGGTAAAAAGGAAGAAGTAGAAGAAAAAGGACACAGAATAAGACATGAACAGATAGAGGAAACGGGAGACTTTAAATTAAGGGCCTAATTGAACTTCTCTTACAGAGATCACTAGTCAAGTGTGTGCTCTCCAGGCATTTTCTGAATTCCTATGGTCTTTCATAATGATCAGCTTTAATTCTTACTAGAATAGAGGTATTTGTTTCCTTTATCAGCAGACCTAAGAAGCCTTTTCCTGCATTCAGGATGCTGAATGAAATATTCTCAGAAGTAAATCATGGCACATTAGCAATGCAGAAAGTAAAGCCTTTGTCTTTCCCTTCTATAAAGTGTTCATGTAAAGCAAATCCCTTTATCACCCCAACCTAAGTAATATATCTATATTTGGCCAAACACTTAAGCACTCCTTAACATGAGATACAGACTTAGGGCATTCCATATGTAATTGGATCTCAATAATACAGTTAAACTAATGTCTGTACTTATGAATTTTCTCTGAATAGGGCCAAGTGTGGTACTTGATATGACTTAGTTCCCATCTCTCTCTGAATCCAGAATCTATCATCTTCTATATCCTAAAACTGGTTTAAGAATCTGCCACTGCAATACTTTGATTCTGCTAGTTAAAGCCTACATCATCGGGCTTTCAGCAACACCAGAAGAGATGTCAGGTTGCCTTTCTGAGAGTCTCTATTCAGCTAAGAGTCTTTTGCTAATACCATGCTGCCAGATCTCTCAAGCAAGGGGAAAGGAGAAGATGGCATTGCTTCTGTATGGACTGTTTCAGCTATTCTGTAATGTATCTGTAAGGACACATCTAGAGAGAAGTCAGATCCTTCCCTGCTTCCATCATCACACTTACCCATGGTCTGAGACCTTTTCCAGAGGGATGAGTGCAGACAAATTGTGCCCCTTTTCAATTGGGCACAATGGGCTTTAAAGGGTTCAGCACTGAATTCACTCTATGTATGCCTTCCCCAAATCTATATAATAATAATAAAAGAAGCAAAAATGAGCTGAACTTCCACTCTTTTATACATCATTAAATCTAGTCTGATTTCCTGCATTTCATTAGACAAATTGATCTGCAGAATGCAAGGAATAAGCTGGCTGAGACTGCACAGATCTGCTATTGTGTTCCACTGCAGACAAGAGGTTTTCTGAGGGGTTTTATCTTCACACTTTTGTACATTTTTCAATGTTCCAGGATGAGTAGTAAAGTGCTACAGATCTCCTAAATACAGCCCATCTACTTATGTCTTCAACACTGCTAAAACATATAGCTCTTTGTAGACACTATTTGTTTTTCAGGATCTATTTATTTGTTCTTATAACAGAATGCAAATCTCAAAATAATTGTCTTGGGAATGATTTCAAGACTCTCTTATAATAATAAATAATTCTTATTTAATTGTGTTACTGTAGCACAGAGAAATACTAGTTCAGATTTTTGCACCCTAGGAATGCCCATTACGAGACAATTCTTTCACCACAGAGCAAATAGGTAGTACAAGTAGCCTACAGGAACACAACAAACAGCAGCTAAATTCCTGCATCAAACATAGAGTGTATGGGGTCAACTCATTTGCTCTTGAAATAGTTCATCCTTCATAAAGGAAACAAGACTTGTTCTGGTTTCACCAAGCATCCTTCCTCTTGATTCTCCAGGATTACTCTGGTTCTATCATCAGATGTGTTCCCTTTGTCTTATCTTTACACTACTCGCAAGTTTTACTAGTAGCATAAATTATGTTTGTGCAACTATACCACAAGTCTCCACTTGCCTCTTTGCAGCTTTATGCTTAGCTCCATTACAAAAATGTTGCTAGTTCTGCTTCTTGTAGTGTTACAGCACTAGGAAATACCTGAACACTGTCACTGGTAAACTGCCACTATTCTAATGGGCTTACATCTAGGTATCACACATGCCAGTATTAATTATATATTGCTTAGCCTTACAATGTGCAAAAGCTTTGGCTATATTGCAGGAGGGAAGAAGGAGTATTTTCAGATGTGTAGCACACTTAAGGCATCTAGAAAATGTTAGGACAAAGATTGGTTTCTATGATCAGGTTAGGTATGAATATGAAACTTCAGGAACAGAATTTCAGACTTGGGCAATTAAGTCCTAAGCACCCCCTTTACACAGATCTGGTCTTAGTGGCAAGGTTCATGTTCTGTTAGAAAAAGTTATGTAATCATATATCTACCAATAAAATAATAATATGAGAAGAAAATAGTATTTTTCTCCATTGTCCTTTTTTTTTATCATTTACACACGTCTAACCCTAGACATTTATTTTATTTGCAAGTAGGTGCTGCTACTTTACCAGACTGTATCAGTACAATGCCTTTAAAATTAGGATTGCACACATAATTCTAAACAAGAATTAATCCTTAAAATGAAGAACATAGAAATCCTTAAAATGAAGAATATAGACATCTATTATCCTGATTTCTAACTAGTTAGAAATCTAATGCTGTTCACCTATCCTCCTATTTGTGCACACAACATTCAATTTGTTAAGCCATTTAAAGCAGGCATCTAAAAGACAATTTATGTATTTCTATGCATTCCTTTATTTGTACAATCAACACAGCTCCCTTAAATAAACTGCACATATTCACTTATTTAAATAGCAGAGATGGTGGAGCTAGAGACAAAAATGCCACCAACAGCAAACAGAAAAGCAGGTTAGGTTCCTAATTCTTCCTACAATGAGTATAGTCTATATTCAACACAGCTTGTTCAGCAACAAGCTTTTACTAATACATAAGACCAAAGATATATGTGCTTAATCTCATTAATATCTGGGGCACTTTTTCCCTCCAGTTGCAGAACTGAGGCTAAATCTGTAGTCACTTCTGTGCATCTTTTACTAAATCGGTTAGTTTTACTAAACAGTATGAGAACCACTTTTAGGTGTCTGAATGCAAGCCTTAAAGGTTGGCAAACACCATGGGAAAGTCTCAATCAGTTAGAAATTCTACCCCCCACAAACTGATGCAATTGTTTTTTCTCTTGAAGGCTCCTCTGCTTCTGTCATCATCACCATCATGAGACATTCTTTGCCTTTCATTTAGTTTTATATGATTTGTTTATGTTCATTATGTTTCTTCTGTTTCTTCTTTTTAATTAAAAACATTTCTGAGGGCTGTTTTTTCCCTTTAAAAAAAATCCCACCTTATTTTTCTTCTTAATCAAACAAAAAATAATATTTCTTTATTTTCCTATGTTTCTCTTGGCTAGCAGAGATGTATTTACGTACATGAATTCATTACAGGAAAACTGAAACTTTATAATTCTGAACTCGGAAAGCTTTGAAGAATTACAGAGTTAATAACTATATAAAATAATTATTTTTTTAAGTTTGCTATTCTGTAACTTTTTATAAAGGTCAACGGTAAGGAAAAAAACTTAAAGTCAATTAAATGCATTTAAAATGCATTTTAAAATGTATGGTGAAATTCTATATATTTTCATAATATGTATCAAAGTATGAGGTACAGCTTTAAAGGCTTGTCTTGTAGGCTTTTATCATTTGTATCAGTCTGACTAGCATGAGAGTACGAATACTTCAAATACAAATCCTCAGCTGGTATAAACTGACTGGCATTCAGCTGCTTGGACTGTTTTCCAACAAATATCCTTAAAAGTGAAGGGGAGAAGAAGTTGATGATAGAAGTAAAGAGGGAAAATTATTTAAGCCTAAACTTAGCATAAAGCACAGATGTAATGACAGATTTCAAGTACAACTGAATTTACCTCTTCCCAAGATGAGCTGTTCCAATGATTCAAAGATATATATATCAAATAAAAAAAAGCTTAGTCCTCCTGTTCTAAAAAAAAAGACATCAAAAATCTGTTTAGTATTATAAGCAACCTTTTTTTTTATCCTTTTACATATGACTAGGGGATTGGAGTTGACTTTAATGTCTATTATAGAAAAAGGCTCAGGAAAAGATTTTTCCAGGAAAAAGAAATGTGAAGTGCTCATGCCTTACATTGCAAGTGAGGAAATGCAATGGAAATCAACTAAAACATAGTACTTTCCTACTGCCCAGGCACAATACCTTGGAAGCAGTGTAATTGCTGCTGATTGAGTACATCCTACCGCAACCAAAATGATAGCAAGCTTCAAAGATTTGTATTATGAAAAAGACTGAAAAAAACTAAACGTCTGCTCACTGGAGGCAAGGGAACATCAAAGCAATCCATGCAAGGTTTATAAAGTTATAATGGAGATTAAATCAAATTCAAGACCAACCCTTACATTTAAAGATCAAGAAACAGACATTAAAGGGATTTCTCTTAAAAATTAAGGAATTAGAGAACAAAATGCTAGTATATAGGTTTTTAAAAGTCCTGTTTCACAAAGAATAATAAATCTGTGAAATATTTATCTAAAAAAGAGGCATTATCACAACTAAGAGCTCTAGCAAAGATGAGTAGGCAGCTGGAACAGAGGTACTAGAGATAGAGGAATCAAAGGAAATAGCCAGAAAGCTTGTTTTGGAGTGCAGGAAACCACCACCAGGCGTGGTAAAGGGTAAAACAAAAGGTTATACCAGAAAAGGTTTTCTATATTTGTATTTGTTCAAATACTTAACATCTCGGATTTTTTTGTTATAAATAGTAGCTTTAGTTCAGTTCACCTCCAGCCCATCTCAGTATGTATTTCCAGTTGGTAGAGTTGGTGTATGCAAAAAATAAGAATTCTCCATAACAAATATCTCCTCCTTGTCTTGGCCTTCTCACCCTTGTTTACTAATGCCAGGATCATCAGGCCAGAATCTGTAAAAATGTTTTTTTACAAGCCAGCAAGGCAGTCAAAAATGTTTTTCACATTTCACTTTAACCGTGTAAAATGTCCCATTTACCTCCATAACTCTTTGAGCTTAGATCAAGACTATAGTTACTTATACTATGAATACTTTAGCACTTTATTTATACAGTATGTAGTCTTCTATATTTCAGAAAAATCAGTTCACTTCAGCTATTTCTTCACTACATTTATCTTTTATTTGAGTCTCACAGGATTGCTTTTGGAACCCAAAGGATATCTGAAATCTTCTTAGACAGGAATTCAACAAATGACAACCAGTGAATAATGCAAACTATATTTCTGATTTTCATTTTTGGATGAGCAGCAACGCTGATTTATGCTTTTGGGATTTGCACTCATTTTCATGAACAAAGTGTCAGTTGTCAGAATACTGTTAAATAATATGTAATAAGGTGCATAGACCAACATCATAGCAACATTCTGTTTATTCATAAAAATATTCATGAAGGATATTTTTCTTATCTGACCAGTTCCGATAAGGAATGAAAAACAACAATCAAGATGAAAATCATAAGGGTAGTCAACTAATGCACACATAAATATATTTCTTAAAAAGAAAAGAAAACAAAACAAGAAAAACCCAACCCTTTTCCATGAATATTACTCAGGCTAAAATATTGCATTCATTGGTTGTGCTATAACTCTTGCATTTACAGTATCTGCATATTCTTGGTCTAAATTTACTTGCAGGTGTTTTTTTTGTTGTTGTTTTTTGTTTTTTGTTTTTTTTTTCTTCCTCCATCTGAAAATTGCAAGCTTTGAATAAGTATTGGAGAAAACTCTAACCTACACTTACTGTAACTCTGACCCAATTTCTCTGGGTCTATTTCAATACAATATAGGACAGGAAAGGATATACTATGTCCAGTCCTACTCTCGGCTCTCTCCACAATGTTTTCTGCAATTCCTTTCACATACCTATCAGCCTCAGGTTTAAAGGTGATTAGTTTTATTGTTCTATTTGCAATGAATTCCCAATCTGTAGAAAAGTCTTTAGTTAAATCTTTGGTGCATTCCCCTTTCTGTACTACTTTTTTCCCCCTAGACAATTTGAGTCATTCTGATATAATGGCATTCATCTCATTTAACCTCAGACATCTGGAATATGGGTGTTTTATATCTGAACTAGGTTCACTGTGTCCCATTACAATCAACAGAGATCCAGTTTCACAGAGGCAGGGGAGTTTAGGAAATAAGTCATCTGTCTTAAGCAAGTATATACTTAAGGACGAATCAAACCTTACATGTGGTTAGCTGTACCATGAACCTTTTAACTGCCTTTAAGGGGAGCTGGAACTATCTTTTACAGATGCACATTCCAACATTCCAGCAGATGAACCCCACAAATATAAACCCCTCAAACCCCTTTGTATATCATGTATTTCTAAGGATAATTATCTTTGTAGACCAAAATGAATTTTAAATACATTTAATTGATCTTTATTTACAGTTTCTCACTTGCACTTTTTCTTTCCATTGTTCTCCTAGATAAATGATCATCTGTCCATTTAATAAGAGTACATGGGCACAAATTTCTATTGTATAAAGACACACTGTTAAAGAGTCACTTGTCTACAAAATTGCCGTAACCAATGCCATCCAATATCAAGATGATAATAGAAGAACTGGATATACAAGTTCCCAGTATCATTCAGATATTCAGAAATTCACATTTTCTAGTAAATTTGAAAACTCAGTTTGTCCCCATACAACTGTTATTTCAAACTGGCATTTGTTCTGGAGTAGGTGCAACAAGGTTATTGTTTAGCATGAGCCATCAGTTGAAGAGCCTGTGGGAATAATTTTCAGATACAGAGATGGGGGAAAATTTATCAAAAAAAAAAAAAAAAAAAAGAGGTAAGGACAACAGTCATTTCTAATTCTGATATTCTAGAAACATTAATCCACTTTCTAGAATCTTCTATCTGACAAAGTACCAAGAACTGACATTCATCAGTTTAAATACATGGCAAAACAGAAATCTGTGGGATTTCGCCTGAGAATCAGAAGCAAATCTGCACTTTCTACAATATTCTGATTTTAACCTGAAGCAGAAATTTTGAGTCACAAGATACCGGATATATTTCTTTGTGAAAGAATCAGTAACAATTTCATTGCATATGACAGATATCTGCATATACTGGGGAAAAAATACTTTGCAAATAGGAAAGTAAAAATAGGAAGTCTTAAGAAAAAAATAATGTTTTTTTTCCTACTTCAAAATGAAATACTGTTTTATTAATATCTTTTCCTTTGCTTTATTTTCATTTTATGTAAAAAAGAGTATGTTATTAAAGTAATTCCTGTAAAAAAGTGAAGAAGGAAGATGGTAAGGAAAATAAGTCATCCCTCAATTAAAATAACTGTGAGGCAAATGTGTATTTCCCAAGAAATGCTTCCTTATGATTAAATTGTGAACCACATATGAAGGAACTACTTCTAGTATAACTTGACTGCAACTATAACTCATGAATTTTAAGATGGCTAAATAGATAGCAGATGTGACTAGCTGCTAAGTATTTCCATTGGCTTTGAGGGCTTGGTAGTATGGTGTGATGAAGAAGGTGAGATAAAGATGAACATTTCAGAAATCATTTATCTTCAACCAGTAGTTCTACTGCAATATTTGAATGAGAAAATGCATACTTCTTGAGGAGAAAATTCATCTCACAGAAGGACCTGATTTGCAGAGTGTGTGGACAGAAATGTTTCCTGATAGTCACAGCTTTGTTTGACAGATCTGTGGTAGATGAGCAGAGACTTGGACAGGTTAGCTGTGTGTTAACAAGGGTGTGTAACATCACATGCAGGTAGAGCTATACACAGCAAAGAGTGCTGTTGCTTTGTTATCTTCCTCATCACTCACTAGACAAAACAGGGTCACTCCTTCACTTTAGGATAAAATGAGATGTCAGATGATTGCTTAATATTATTCAGACTGTAAACATGTGTGATTGATGAGCTAACTTGGAATACAACCAACAGCAATGTAAAAAAATAATAGCTTTTATCAGCTCTCCTAGAATCACTGTTGTATTATTCTGGATTCAGGGAACTGCTGCCATCATCAAATTCTTTTCTTATGTTAGGTCCCAAATTGTCATCTCTGCAAATTCATGCAAATTGTCACCTATCTTCAAAGGAATTTCACTTGTTGTTACTAACCAAACAGACAAATAAATTATTATACCATAACAAGAGATGGATTATATTTCACACTATTTCACTCATAAAACACGCCTTGTATACGGAGAGATACCTGTTCTTAGCTATGCTAGAAGAGACTTTAAGACACGTAAGCAGAAGAAATCTCTATTTATTAGTAAATCAATTAAAGAGCAATACAAAAACCAAGACAAACTTTATCTATCATATGCTAGCTCAACTATTAGCAAATTTCATTTTGTAATATGAAGAAAAATCTTGCAAAATGTTTAGTTATTCACTGTAAAATGATGTTATCTAAAATGGGGACATATCATTAATTTCATTTGGTTCAAACTCTATAGAGGACACAAGAACTCATTCATACTAGTGATGACTTTACTCCCAAATTTGATGTTTAATCTGATTTCCAGTATACAAAGGTGTATTCATGTGTGTGTGTGTGTGTGTGTGTGTGTGTGTGTGAACTTGCTCCTTACTAGGTAAGTCAATTCAATAGATCTTCTCAAAATTCCTTATGAAATAGGAAATGAATTGCCTGAGAACTTGGTTATAATTAAGAAATAATTTATTTGTAATGTAAGACTCCAGGAGAAATGAATTGGGAGTCTCTACAGACTACTAACAAAGGCCAGATGTGCCGAGCCACACATGGAGATGCAAAGATCTCCAAACCTCAAACTTGCGGGCAGCCAGGCATTACATACTTCCTGTTTTGACATTTTGTACAAAACTTCTTACTTGGACCATGAGAGCTGTATCATTAAAAGCTATTAACAAGAAACATGTTCTTCATATTGTCTATTATACCTGAAGCAGGGAACATGACAATGATGATGACCTTACAGTTGTGCAAGCTCCTCCTTCAAATATCTTCTTCAGAAGAAAACACTCAGTGAATTGCATCCATTCAGATTTGTGCAGGAAATATCCTATAAAACATTTAAAAAAAGACAAAGTAAAAAAAGATATCACTTTTTCTCAATTTTCTTTCAGTTCTTCTATTAGGGCCTTATTCCTGCATGTCAATGAAAACACCCACATAAAGCCGTTGCTGTTCAGTAAACTGACCCTTACTCTCTTGAGAAACAAAAAAAACCAAGGATCATACAACGTGCCACTAGCACATCCTTGAAGTTCACCAAGCTATTTACTGTATTTTAATTCAAAAGTTACATTACATACAGTGATTGACAGTGAACAATTCTTTCCTTACACAAGGAATAAATTATTCAAAGTGCAAGCAAATGGTTCATAAGAGTAGTTTGTTTAAGGCATTTTTTAACAACATCAGTTTTGAACATTACCTATTGGAAATACACATACTCACTGGTAAATGAATACTGCAATGCATTTAATATTTTATGCTTCCCTCCTATTAAGAAGAATCCCGGAACACCGAAACTTGCAATGCGCTGCAGGAAATACTGACGCTCATAATGTAAATTTTGTTTATCCAGTAAAAAATCTGCTACAGTAAAATATGAATGTCCTCTATAACTTTTAGAGAGAGGAGATTTTCCTAGACATACATCATTAAATTATGAGAGAGAGAAGATCAAAAGTCAAATGTTTTCCTGAAAGGTTGCACCTTTGACTTCTTTGTGTATTTAAGACTCTCATTTCCATATGTTCCCTGACTGCTGCTACAACGACGAAGTGAACAACATCTGTTTTTCTGTTTGTCACTGCTGAATCAACATTTTATCGGCCAACCTTCCTTTCCTAAAAATGCTCCAGCCAATAACAAATGCATATTCAAGCCTCTTACCTAAGAACGAAGCATTCACATTTTTAATGATATATAATAGTCCAGAGAAGGCCATAGATGCCATGGAGCTGATGTTTCTTGGGACAATTCTCAATTTATTTACACCTCAGGAAACTGCAGTGAAGAAAAATGGGTGAGGGCAAGAGTCACTGAAAAGTTTGGTCTTTTCTGACTCTCCTATTTTCACCTCAAAGACTTCTTTTAAACTAACTGTAGTATAGTATTTAAAAATACAAATAAATTCAATATTAATGGAAGCTCTTTAACCTAAATCTTTTAAGAGCACAACCAAAATTAACTAAAGACATCCTTTTTTGCAGTAACTAATTAAAGTCAGAAATAATCTTTCTAAACCAGTATCAGTCAGAAAGCTTTTCATGCTTTTTGTCTTAAAATGAAAATTCTGAAATGAGTGTAGCCCGGAAAACAATGTTCGTAGCCTGAACTTATTCCATGTTTATTCTCCTATGTGAAAGGAAGATTCTTATATTCTTATACTCAGGAAAGCGTAAGATGTTAGTAAAGTAGAGCCAGTCAGTGCAAAGGTTGTCTGAGGTATTTTCAGTAGGAAAACTGTATGATATTCTTTTCCACAATAATACATCATTTGTTAAAATCAACCTTTTTCCTAGTTATCCATAATATAGCCAGAAAACCCTCACCTTATTGATATCAAGACATAGGTTCTTTGTTGTTTTTGTAGTTCAGATTTCGTTGTTGTAATTAAAAAATTGTTTATCAATAATATATTTAAGAAGTTTAATATATAAATAGACTCAAAACAAAAATAATCACTTTTTTCCTGCTCCTGGAGTGTTAAGATTTGATTTATGATTTTTTTTTTCAAATTCAGATGAGTTATTTTTGTAAAAGATGGTATTTCCTGAAAGATATGAATTTTAACTTCTCAGCAACCTCATGCAAAGATACAAAAGTTCTCTCAAACACTGCAGTGTTTTGGCTTGCTGGCTTAACAGTAGCTGCAATATATTATGTAATAGGTCTGAAATTCAAGCATCCACTATTTAAATTATTCCTGACTACTCTAGGGTAGAAATTTTGCAGATAAATAAGCTTTACTTTGCACGTCCATAGTTGCCAATGTTATTTCTTGGTGTATTAAGTTCTTATTCCAGAAACAACGCAAGTTGAACATCAATAACATACTCGAATTCTGTATTTAATCAACCTCAAAAAGAAATTATTTTAAGGGAAAGAACCCAAATACAATTAATTTCTATATAAGTGACTACTGGCAAGTGGTCACTTAAACATCTTTGAGGATCTAGGCCTAAATTAATATGTAAACTCTGTACTATTTTTGCAATGTGTTGTCACTCCCAGTATGGGTACATGAAAACTATTCTAGGTAGGCTAGAATATATAGCAACATAACTATGCTATGTATGCAAGTATACAACATTCTGGGACAAACCTCGATCCCATCCATGGGTATTTACAGGAATTTAGTATTACTTCTTTTTTTTTTTTTTGGACTGATATCAACCTCTTTGCATCACTTTCTCTATCAACGAATTTTTTTAGATTAGCATAAAGTCATTGAGTGACAGTCTATCTTATTAGTATGCAGACCAACTTCCAGTGTGATAGAAACATCAGAGCAGGTTTATACAATTCTAAAATATCAGGAGTTTGTTCGACACACAAGTTTGAGTTGTATAGTAGTCTGTATGGGGGCACCCTGCCAGCCATGGAGACCAGGCAGAGGATTTCTTCAGGCAGCAAGGCAGCAGAAATGCACCAGTTAGGGGGACAGCACAGCTAACACTCTACAGATGCAGCAACATAAAAAAAGCCTTATATCATCATCTTAACACTGCAAATCTGCTGCACAAGTAACAAATAATACAAATACCCTTTATATTCAGGAGTAAATGAAACAGATGAGTTCTACAGGAAGGTGCTGAAAATGAAATCCTTAGCCCATATTTCAACCTGTGCCACAAATATGCTTTGCTTAGCAGGGAGCTCAGAGGCAGCCATATAGTCAGTTTATTGATATCATCTGATAATTCCAAAATACTGACAATTCTGCATGTTTCTGAACTGCACATAACTGGAGCTATCAAGTTGAAGAATGCCAACAATTCTGAAAGCAAAAAAAAACCCCATCATGCTGTCAAAATTTAAGTAGGTAAGTGATGATACGAAAAATGTTAAAATGACACCATTTTTTCCATCCTGGAGAGAACAGCAATGCATATATATATATATATATATTTTTTTTTTTTTTTTTTTTTTTTTTTTGTAAAGCTGATGTTAAAGAATAGTACAGAACAGGCTCTTTCCAGAATTTTTGACCAAGTGGAGCTTATCTGTTGAGACAAAGGACAGTCTTAGTGAATCTTATTTGTGTTACCAGATTAATTGCTCTCTCTAGGTTAAAAGCACACAAACTGAGATGTCTACTTATGAACAGATACCAGTAAATCAAGAAGCCCGGCAACTCCCTGTTTGCAGTGATCCACATCTAACCAAGTCTTACACAATCCATTAGGAAAAAAATACATCCTGGTAATAGCAGTATATCACGGTACACCAAGGAGGATGGTGGTCAGAAAGACATAGCCCAAGATCATTACTCCAGAATTCTGATTATTATTAAATAGTCTTTTGAAAGCTAAATAACCATTGTTCTCTTCAATTTACTTTCAATTTTATATGTATAGATAGTAAAGTTCTCCCAGATCAACTGAAGAACTGAATTGTTCAAAATGTATCTTACTCTGCTTTGCAGGAGTTCAGACAAGAATTGCCATTTCCAATAGTTTCCTATTCTTTGGTGTTTTTCTCTCAGAGCTCTGTTGTATTGTGGTAACTTCTCTTTCACCATATTTTCTGACAACATGTCTTTAACTTGCAACACTGCTTTCCTATTTTAAAACAGAAATCTATGCCACCTCCACTTCTGCTAACGCATATGAAGTAAAATAACTTGCTATCAAAGCATATGGTTCTTTTCTTCCCCCTTTCCTATTCTCCAAGTAGCTCTTCCAAAAAATATTATTTTTAGATAGACACATTTTTAGATGAATGCACTTCACACTCATTTAATACACCCAGTAATGAAGAGATTTGCTACAAGCTGAGAGAATATTAAAAGGTTTTAGTATATTCTTGCAGGAGGCTTCAAACCCATTGGGTACACTATTACGATCACTGTTCACTCAGCAGTCACCGTCTTTAGCTCATGAATAAAGTAATGTCCTGAAATATTCTCAAGAGCCTCATTGCATTTCTGGCCATGAAGTCTACAGTACTTATCCTGATGCCTCCCATCTCTCATCTTTTAAGGGTCTTAATAAATGTCTCAGTGAATCACAATGAACTGCCCCGCTTTCCACTGAAAGAAACAGAAGAAGGAACAAAATGTAATAGTTGATGTGATAGCTATGCATTTCTTGATATGTTAAATGTGTTCATATTAATAGTGTCAGGTGTTGCAGGAATAAAATGTGAAAGAAAAATTTCCTTGGCTTGAGATGTCAGGGATTATGCTATGTCAGGGAATATGTTGCTATCCCACTAATGACTTGAGAGAAAATCCAATAAAGTATTTAAATATTTAAAATCAGTTGTACCAGGGTTCAATTGTTTCATCCTCCTGATGAAATCCAGAGCAAAGTTAGTCACTAAAGTTGAGGTTAATCTCTTGCAAAGTACACAGTGCCTAAATTCATGACTTATTTGCTCTTTCTTTCATCTACAGCAATGGAACAGGATAGGTATCAACAAAGGTCAGTTTAGTCCCACTAAGATCTCAGTAACATTGTGGAGGCATGCATTTCTGTCTACTGACTGCAGAGGATACCTAGATGGCTGTGAGTTAAATGTGGTAAGTGTATAAAATTATATGCAATATGTTTGAATCTGGAAATCCATATGCATGCATGAAGAAAATAATATCTGCTGGCTGCAGTTCTGAGCTGGGAACCACTTAAAATCTCTTAAATTCCAGATCCTTACAGTTGAAAAAAAGGAAAAGGTATTTCACTAAAGGTGCTATTACCATAGTTCTTCTCAGCAGCTAACAGGGCAACAGACGCTTCATGTGGATGAGGCAGTGATTCAGATCCTGTGCCATAGAAGAAGGTGGGTCAGTAGGAGAGTGATGACATCTTGTGATGGCAATTTTCTTAGTGACTCGGTGCTGTCATTTCAAGTCAACAGAATGTTATATTTCTCCTGCAACAAAAATAAAGTATCTGTTAATATTTGCACTCTTATACCACACATGGAATTTTTTTAGCATTGAACTTCTGACCTCATCTACCTATTTCCACCCTCCAGTCTGGTGAAAACTGGCAGAGAAATTAAGATGTATTTAACTGTTTTTTCCTTTTATATGTTATTGAAGCATTAGCAGACTATTGGGAATGCCTATGTATTTACAGTGAATATGTGCAATGTAGCTGTCATCGCCTACAGTGGCAAAAATCTTCCACTGAAGAGGTATATTGAAATAAATGCTTCATTCTGAGATCAAGATATATTAATAAGGATTTTTTAGATTAAATTCTCTGCCCCAGTTAGCTTAATAGCTGGTTAATATTTATACTTACTGTAGCAAAAATTGTTCCATTTATACTTCTGCAAATTCATGAACATTTATGCTTCAAGAAGTTTTTAGAAAATCAGATCATACTAATGAGTAAAGCACAGTTCCTTAGCTTAGCCAGTTATGGTCTAGTTTCTCCATCAACTGATCATAATAACCACATTCCCTTCACAAGAGAGCATCACAATCACTTCATCTTTCTTCATGTACTTTTTCCTCTACAGAATACTTATGTTTGTCTTTCACATAAAATACACGCTTCCTGTAATCAAGTAATATGATGACAATTACTAAAAATATGCATCTTCCTTCTTAAAATAATTGAACATTACACAAGCTAAATAGGCAATACTGTATAAGCATTATAAAGCATTCATATGCCCGTCACCATTTTCAGCTACAATCTATATGTAAATCTCCCCATACTGCTTACAATGAGTGTGTCATAATTACAAGCTCCTGTAATATATTTTTGCTGTTATTTTTGAAACACTCTGAATAGCCATACAATCACTATAAAATTGCCTATGGTAGTGGCAAGTTTGCTTTCAATGCTTATTATAAATTGGTTTATGAAAATATATATTAGCCACTGTATTTCAATTTTAAAGTGGTACTACCTATAAAAAGATAAAGTTTTTTTTATCTGATTTTTTTCTAGAACTTGGTAATGTTGTAAATAACTCTGAAAAAAAAGCTGAGATTAGTTGAGTGGCTTTTAGGCCAGACATTTAGGTATGACTTTTTTTTTTTTGCATTTTTATTCCTCAAGTTGTGAGATGACATATGCTAAGAACAGCAGAAGCAAAGCTGCCAGCATAACAACACCAGGCAGGTATTTGCATAGGTGGAAGAACACTAGCAGAAAGAATGGATATGCTTAGCTTTACTCTATCTATCTTCAGGAACCTTTTAGTTAAATAGAAAAATTCTGATGAATATTTGGACATGAGGCAGGCATACTCCCAGTACACATTACTGAAAAGGCAATCTGTTCTTTCATGTTCATTTTTGATACAACCAAAAAAATTACACACACATATCTCAAATATTGCTAGGCCAGCATCACTGCAGTAAGAAGCACTTTGGCTCTATTTACAATATTTTCCTGTAGCTGAGTACACCCAAACAACCTCTCAACAGGCAGTTTGCAGGATACTCAGCAGGAAGAGACACAGCTCATTACAGGTATGACTGCTCCAGAGATCATAACCTATAGGGTTGCATACCATCTCTGAAGGTCTTTCTTATGACCTCTGAGATAAACGAAACAATTCCAATCCCACTAATGAATCACAGAATGTTTAGAAGTTTGGTTTAGCTATTTGTCTGAAGGTCAGAGAAACTAATCCAAATGCTCTGGTCATGTCAAAGAGATATTACCACATGTGAGAAAGGTATAGAGGAGACTATGATAGGATATTATAACTTTCTTTGCCACCACCTTTAACTTCTCTTCTTCTCTAACAGTTCCTGCTTGTTATGCTTTGACTTTACCACCATAGAAATCCACTGCATCCATCTGATAAAAAAGGTTGTAGAACTGGAGAAAGTCCAGAACAACAGAGTGATATAGATGATCACAGCTTGCAGTTTTATTTTGCAAAAAAAAACAATTGAAAGAAATGTAGTATTGGTCTTCAAAATCATTGAGACAAAACAGTGATCAACTATCTGTACTACCTTGCAATACAAGAACAACAGACCACTGAATTAAGCTAAAAGGAGGCAAATTCCAAAGGAAGTGGTTCTTCTTATAAAAGGTATCTGAAAAATATTTCTCCTTTCCAGAGCTGTGGTAGTTGCTAATGGTTTTATACAGTTAAACTACTATATAAATAGCAGTTTAATAAAAGACTAAACAAACTTAAAAATTCCATTAAAGAACACCAAAAGAAAAAAAAAAAAAGGAAGACACATCTTGTTCAACAAGGTTTTGTGAATATTTTAGTCAAAATGTAGCTCAGAAAATCTCCGAACTGAAAATGGTTGAAGTCTAGAGAATAATTGAGTAATCCCTCTATAACTGTTCTTTTATATTCTTCTCAGGGGCAAGAGACTTGCCTGGAAGGAGTTTTTTGTCTGACCCAGAGTATATAGCCATTATTAGACTTTTTTTTATGTTATTACTTTGTTTTTCAACAACAAGAAGGTGTACGATCCATTATGAGCCTTTCTATTCTTCCATAATTGGTATGTAATTTAGAGCTAATCTAATTCCCAGTTACATATGACTTACTTTAGAGAACTCTACCAAAACAAAAACCCTTCTAAGTGGAAAAATGAAATACTTTATCTTCAATCCACAACCCTCTCTGAGGGGTGATATTCATGATTTTATGAGAGGAGCAATAAGTGCGAGAATTCACTCCCACCTTTTTGAAATTAGTTCAGAAAAACAGATCACTGCAACTTAAAAAAAAAAAATAGTTTAAAGGTATTGCCTTAATTAATTAGATCTGTAAATTGTTTCCTCCATAAACTTAACTTTTTTTCCCTCTCCTAAAAGCCAAGGTTATAGTTCAGAATTTATCAGAAACAGGACTCCATCTGGAACTGAGAGATGGACTGGAAACAGCTTTCTAGAGAGACAAGATACTTGAAAACTAAGGTTTTATAATGAAGTATGTCAGAGGAGAGAAAATAGCTCTAGCTGAAGTTGTAAATGAAGGTCCTGTGTAAGGTATTTATCCTTTACTATTACTCCAGAAATAGTAAGAAACCCAACAGTATAGAATTAAGCAGAAATGAAAAGGCAATAGACCCATCTCTCTAATTTCACTAGCCTAAATGTTTTCTCAGAACATTTCTCTCATTTCTTCTAAAGCCTATTCAAAATATGAAAAATGTCTTAAATGAGAAACATCTTAATACTTTAAGTTAGGATTCCAAAAATAACTGGAATAAATGCATATTTAAAAAAAAACCTTAATTTCTATTTATTAATTTTGGGTAGATCTGAATATATGACACTTTTGATTTTATGAATTGTGTATATAGATGATTTCTTCCTTTAACATGCTTTCCAAAACTCAGAAGAGTCTTCTAGAAAGGACATGGTTAGAAGTAAATTATAATGGTTACTCTATTTAGCACTGAGGAAAGTGATGTATTTCATCAACGAAAACATATTGTTATCTTACAATCTAGGTTTAGATTGCAGCTGTATTTTCAAGTATTTCTTTGTTTTTTTATGGGTACCACAGACTGTAAGAGAGAGACCTTCAATATCCACCTGGTAACAGAAAAACAACCTAGGGGAAGGCTTAATTGCACTGAATTTTCTCAAAGTGCTCATGCATTTCACTTCAGCCCTGTGCGCTTACCTTTGCAGCCCAGGTCTCAATTTTCTGCAAGGTCCCTAAAGACAGGAATGTGCTTCTGAAATCCTGTGCGCTTCACAGAAGTATGCAGCTAACCACAGGACAGAGGTCTGCATATGGTAGTCAGTATGTACCCTTTTTCACTCTTTCACTCTTTATATCAGAACTGTTGCAATTATCCTGACATATGCTCTTTTAAGAAAATGAGCATTTACAATTCCCCTGCTCTCTGCCTTTAGAAGTTATATTTCATCAGTGTGCTGTGAAAGAAAGAAGAGCGCTCTGTTAAATTGTGGAGAGAAACTCAAACCAATACAATAACAGCTGGTGGGGAAAGCCTCACTAGACAAGAGAAACTGTGATGATTAAAACCAGGCCTGAAATCTCTCATGCAAGCTGATCTGCATGATCTGAATTTGAAGTGTAGCTTCCCTGTTTCACTGGAAGCTCATTTCACGCAGTACTTGGAGAAATCAGGAATTTATTAGGCCAGGAAACATGAAAAGTTAGTGCTTTATTTCACATACTTATCTTCTTTCATGCTCACCCTCTATATGTTTCTTATGTTTTACATTCACTCCCATTTGCCCGTGGTTAGTAGTGCTCCAGAGCTTGCTTGGACAGCTAATGAACGAGATACTTTTTTACATATACAAGTTAACTCTTCTCAATTCTCCCAAGACTCTACCTTATCTCACTACAGAGTTTTCTTCTCTCTCACAAAAAGCACTGAAGCGAAAGGAAAAAAACTGTCAGACGAAATGAGGAATTAACCTTTCTTCTTATCTCCTTGTAAATACTCAAAATGTCCTTATCTCTACTTCTAGAAACACGGTTTCTTCTGTTCATCTTTAGAGTTGAAAAGTTAACAAAAAGCAAGCAACTTGACTCGTGAAATATGAAAATGTTGTCTCAGATTTTTTTCCTCAAGGACAGAAGAGTTAAAAATGGGTGTGTTTAAGTTTTTTGAAGTTTTTTTTTTTCTTCAAAGCTTAGTGAGCTTTTTAAAGCTTAATCTCTTGTCTAAACACAAGAAACTTATTTTGTGAATTTCAGAAGAAAAAGTGATGGAAAGCTGTACTGTCACTTAATGTGCTGAAGTCTTAATACTCTTCTACTTTAATAATAGCTGGTGATGGGTATATGAGAAATTAACTTTTTACAATATGTGAATAGCATTAATTACAAATAGTTGTGCACCAAGACATTCATCTCCTAAAACTCAGTCTATAAGCACTAGTACACATTCTGTTACTTTTTATCTGCTACAAATCCCCTCCCTTCTTTGTTTTTCTGCTGAATGATTTTTTTCAACTATGTCTTTTAAGACATTACCCTCTCGTTCTAGTAGGAATGTTCAGCAGAGTAAGCACCTAGGACTGTCTGATTTTGCAAGCTGATTGCCTTGAGGACAGCATGTGGTACTTTCCAGTCTAACTGTAGTAGAACAGTGAGAGAAACCTGTATGTACTTGTGGACTGCGGAAGTTCTTTCTATATTAGAAGATGAAGACTAATGCTGAGGCAGATGTTCACTTAATAAACAGTTGCACTAATTTAAGACATTACAGTCCTTCACTAATTTGTTATCTCTGCTCTTTCAGAGCTTGTTATGAGAAAATTCATGTGAGCTCAGCATGACCTGCTCTTTTTGAAATCATCTGTGATAGATTACACATGAGTTGATGCTTTGAGTTAACTTGCTGAGCTGACATCTGACTGGCAATCTGCAAGAAACTTCTGGAGCATCTCCCAGATGGATGTGTAAAGTCATCTGTATACACTGGCACAGTGCTGAGTTTATCAGAGGGATCACTCTGCCACTGACAGGGTGGTGAAGAACTTTTGGAAAAGATAACTGGAAGTCTAGAATGGTAGTTCTGGCACTTTCTTGGAAGTGAAGTAATATAAGCTGGAATCTTCTCAGCCTGAGCAGAAACTTGAACTTGAACTTCCTTCTCTCTAATAGCCTCACTCAAAGAAAACATATACACCATACTCAATGCTCTTCTACGTTGAATTTTAGCAGGGAAACACTTGAAGTTTAGTTATTCCAGAAGCTAAGCCTGCTTAGCTGAAGTTATGTTTTTCTGGCTACAGAACCTTGTTGTTAAACGGTGACTCAGACCCACCACTAACCAGCACAGGCTTGTGCAAAAAGATGGACGTTTTTTAATATTAAGCTACTGCAGTTCACTGCAGCTCCTTTACCACCTCCATGACAAAGATTTATTCACTTTTCTTCTCCAAAGCTTCTAGTTACTGAACCAATAAACTGTCAGAGTAGTCTGGAAGTTTTGAATGGACTTTCTCTTGAATAAAGCTTATTTTTTTTGTGCACAACAGACATAAAATGAAATGATGTGCATTACGCTTTGATGTGCCCCAAGAAGCTTTATCTCTGAAGACCATGACATTTCTCTAGATTTCTCAAAAAGAAAATTGCTTTTTAGTAGAATATATGGAAAACGTCTCTGTTCTGTCACTCAAATGGTATGGATTTTTTACTAGATCTTGGAAAAAAGAAGTGGTTAGAAGAAAAAAGATCAACTGACTTTGCGGGCAAGACAAGAGGTAATGATCATTAAGAAAAACATTTTAGGGCAAAAACTTGAAAAATTAACCCATGAGGACTTGTGCATGTTGTTTGTTGAGCTGGCCTACTATTTTCTTTCAAAATTCAGTTCTCTGCATTAACCTGTAAAACCTCTTAAATCATAGTCTCTACAGAGATTCAAGATGTTATTTTTAAAATGCAATACATACATAATAAAATATATAAAATCCTACACCTAGACAGCACAGATACATAATATTCATTAAAAAAAAAGTTGTAGTAGAATTCATCACAGCAAACTGAAGGACTCAATCCCACCAAATCTAATTGACAAATAGGCAATCAAGGATCACAAACATAACAAGATTTAGTCTTTCAAAGTAAAAATTTAATGTTGCAAATCTAGAGTGAAGACCCTGAGCTGCTATCTAGTCTGTGTGAGACTTCTGTCTGTGACCCTCAAGGTCCCAAGCAGTTCAAATTTGATTTTTTGGATATGCAACTTCATTTATGAGACAGGCAGGTAGTTCTTGTCTAAGCATTATTGCTGGCAGGCTCTGACACAGGCACATTCCAGGATAAGGATTTCCAGAATTGCCTGAAGTCCCCAGTTTTGAATTCCCTCGTGAACCTTACTAGTCACATCCAGAAAACCAATTACAGTATTTAAAAAAGATCTGCCTCTAATTTCTAGCAGCTCATTCTTTAGCAAGTGAAAGTTCAGTTTTATTCCACAAGACAGAATTAAAAGCCACATATTGCATCTTGCTAGAGTATTCTTATAAACAGATTATTATTATTATTATTCCTTGTTAGGACCATTCCTCAAAGATTTCAAAGACCAAAAAGAATTTGACTTCTGAACTCAGTGCTTACAGGAACGATTTGAAAGTCACTAAAACTGAAACCATTTCAAACCACCCATATTTCAACTGTAGTTTCAAAAGAGCAGTGGATATTTCTAGGTCCTTTGAAAGAAAGGGAATAAGTATCTACCTTAAGTAAAAACTTGGCAGTGTATTCCACTGAACAGAGAATACTTTCCAACAAGCAGTAAGACATTTTAAGATATCTTAAGAAGCAGGAGATGTCCTTACTACTTCCTTTTCTCTGATTTCACAAAGTTATATGCTGAATATAGGCCTCAACAAGCTGAATCACAGATGACAGAACAAGTCAAGAGACTTGACTATCTCTAACATTAGTGAGTCTGTACTGACATCCTGGGCTTTTTTTGACACGAACCACAAGAAGAGAAGATGAAAATCACCTACAACAGTAAGTGAGAGATGATTGAATTTTGGATGGTGAGTCTTACTTTACAAAATAGGATGATCTTAAGATATTTTGAAAATACAGTTTAGAATGAACCTGTCTCTTTTCCCTTGTTCATACACATCCTCAAGCAAAATACAAGAATTACTGTTCTTCAGTCTCAGTTCACTGCTATTATATCACCTAAGAGGAAAAAAGGCAAATATTTTATCCATATGCTGTTCTTGTCTAAGATAATTTTATGGTACATTGGTCATTTTCACTTTGCAAGGCACCTGATATCAGTTTTGGCTGACATACAGGAAGTCTAAAAATTTCAAGGTGCACTTTTCTTCTTTCATATAGGTTTCCGAAAACAATGACTAATGCATAGCAAAGCTCTTTTTGGCTCATGCAAGTTCACTCATAAAGCAGATGTCCTGTGAATAAGTCCTTAGGGACTAATATGCAAATATTGATGGTGCTGATAACCACTGGACCTTAGTTTTCTATAATTGTTTTTTACCTTCATTATCTTCTATTATCTCCCATAAGAAATCAGTTTTCCACTATGAAATCTGATGCACACTATGCAGCACATATCAAGGGTTTAATGGCCTGCCTTTCAATAAATTGAATTTAATCTCTTTTATGATTCTTAAGAAGGACCAGAAAATAATAAGACCATAGCAATAGAACATTTAATGATCATTTTCAGTCACTGAAACCTAATACAGTGTCTAATTGCTCCCATGAAGCATGTCCACTTACTGTATGATGTATGCACAAGGTTTCCTATCATAAATATTGTCATAGTGGTTTCCTAGCCATGGGAATAAGAAAAGCGCTGCTTTAAATAAGCTACCTATGATAAAGAGAACAACACAGAAAGCCAACAGCAAAGCTCTGTTCAAACAATGCGGACTCCAGCTGCAAAGTGATGGTATTAAAATATATAGGTTAATTCCCAAATGATAAATTTGTAATACAGACACAGTAAATTATTACCATTTGCTTAGTAGACTTCTACTATTGTCTAATATTCTCTTTCCTATAACACTAACATTCTCTTTCCTTTCCAAACTTTCTTTGTCTCCTGGTCTTTCTCTGATTTTCTCTCAGCTGCTAAAATTGTGGACTAATCCAGCCATTTATTTGTTCTGCACTTCTTTACAGAGTCTTTACAGAGATGAAATGATTATGCACAAGTAATTGAAAATAATTGAAAATTCTAGCCTTGGCCTTGTAGTGTAAGTCTGCTGCCATCTATAGATAAATTCTAATATTTGCAAGCAGATGCAGTCTATGATGTGAAAAAAGATACTGACTGACAGCAGTAGTACTACTACTCCAGGATCCTTCTGCTGCCAGAAAGATTCATGGCTATCTGCACTCCTGAGAACATTGTACAAATGTTATCAACTCTCAGGTTCATAAATGAACCTCTCTACCATTCTCCAGTTTATGTTGATGATAGGTGCCCCAACAGTAATGGCAGTGAGATCATACCACAGGCAAAGAATAAAAACAGAGATAAAAAAAGAGAAAGTCATGTTGTAGGGAGGTGGGTTCTATTTGCTCTCTCAAAAACAGCACGTTCAGATTATGAGTTATCCAAAATACATACATTATTAAGTAAGAAAAGCAAGGGAGGACAAAGCAGAATAGGAAATATAGCAATACAGGGATACTTGACAGATTCATCTCCTTCTTCCATCAAGTTTCTTTATATACTACCTTTTATCCAAAGACCTCACAAGCATCACAGGACTTTCACTAATAAATATTTCTAATTGTTATTTTTTGTCACATCTATTTTATGCGTGATACATGGAGAGGAAGAAGTAAAACACTTTTTAAAAATAAACTCAACAAGCAGGCTTGAATATTTATAAACATGAGATGCCCATATTCTACTTAATATTAGTAAGCAAAAAAGAGCAAAAAAATGAAGTTCCTGATTCAATAATTCCAAAACATTTCAGGCAAATAAGACAAAATTTCATCCTATTTTCTGTTGGTTTAGATAGAAAAATGAAATTAAAGCATACTTAATGGTTGTTCTGAGATTCGTGAAACATCTCTGAACAAGTATAATACTTGTCTTTAATGCAGGATCATTGCAGTTGGGGGGAGGAAAAAAGATGAGTTCTTTTTCCTTTGGGAAGGAAGAAGGGGACAGGAAGAAAGAATAATCATAGCAGTTAAGCCAAGTGGGGTAGCCTCATGGGTACAAGCTCATAAATAGGCTGATTTACACTCTGATTAATAATATTAATGACCTGTTTTGGAATAAACTTTGAGGGTTTGGTGAAGATTAGAAAATCATGACAAAAGTCTAAGGCAAAACATGGTAGCTTTCAGGTACTGTATTTCATTCTATATCTGCTATTCCAAGTTCTCTATGACATGCAGTAATACTGAGAGCTGAGAAAAGCAGAACACTAACCCAAATGTAAATCACTGTAAGGCTGAAGAAGATTCATCCTCCTTAATTCATTTTCATTGCATGCAAATGACTCTGATTTAGCACAGTGGCTTGTCTTTTCTTGTGACAACCAATTTTCCTTTTTCAAGTCAATTATTTCCCTTGAATAATAAATATGGACTAGGGGTTAATAGCTGTATTGGAGCCGAGGACCTAAGACAACTGGTTCCCATGACAACGAAGCTCACTTATTAATAATTTTAACTTAGTTTCCCCCTCTATTCCAAATGAATGTAGTAGATATGAGAGAAGCCTAGAATAGCTTACTTATAATTCTTCCAAGCATCTCAGTTGAGACATCATGGACTTTATAAATAATCAGAGATTTCTATCACCTGAAAATTAATTAAGAGGCCTGACAAACAGGAGTACCCACAGTCTGTTTAAGGAACTTTTGTAACAAACCTTCTTTGGATTTTGAAGGTCTTGATATATTGGTAAAAAGCAATAGGACCTCATATATTTTGGATAGCAATTTTATTTGCAAATAAGAAAGAGAAATGCCCTTGTTATTTCATATTCAGAAATATTCTGATACAGAGAAAGTGCATCTGATAAATATCAGTCTTAGAGTAATGGCCTGGGAGATGGGGTAGTAGGCTACTAACTTAACTGTCAGTTAGACTGTTTCTGACTGTCACTGACTTTCCTACGGTCTTTAACAAATCAACTAACTATCATAGTATGATATTTATTTTAGGTAGTCATGGCAGTAGTCACAGTCATCTTAAAATTTTACTCCACTCAGCTACATAACCTATTCCAGAATCTGTGCCTCCATGCAAGTGATCTAAGTTATCTAGTCTGAGGGTGAATAGTATTTCTAGAATTCTAGTATTTCTGGCCTTTATTATTATTATTATTATTATTATTATGTGAAAGCATTCCTTTTTTACCATGATTTTCTGCTTGTACATATCTTTGTCCTTACCTAAAAGAATAATGAGCTTAGTATCCCAGTATTTTCAGGAAATACCAGTAACTTTCAGCTGTATACCTTCCAATCACAAACGTTACTCATCTCAATGCATGCTATATAAACTAATTCTTTAGCTGAAAATGTCTTAAGCCTAAGCTAAGTCAAGCCTAGGCTAAGTCACTTCTCTGTAGTAAACTCAAAAAGAAAGACCTGAATGGTATTTTCCCTTGTCTTCTCTTAACCATTATCATTATTTAATGATAATATGTCCGTGCACACTTATTCTCATTTAGCTCTCATTCTGTCCTCACACATTACAATGCTACCTGGACCCACAATGAAAAACTATTGTGAAATTTCCCATCAAAGAATTCCTGAAAATTAGGGCACTGGTGGTATGTCAGGGTTTGTCCCTTTTTTTAGCCACGTCAGTTTTAAGGCTGCTGAGTTCTGAGTTAATTTTCTTGATGTTCCACATGGACATAAGTTTTCATCTGTCTCTTACCTTAGAGACTGAAACTAGCATCAGACGTGCAAATTGCACTTTTTAAGCACCAAAGAGAAATTCTGAACCTCACATGTCGATCTAGATCATGTCTTTCTGGTCTGGTCTTCATCTTGTTTCCAAATAGCCTTCAACTTTTTATTTTTTTTTTTTCCCCTCAGGTATAAATTTTCCATTACAACAACTTCAGTTCAGGGGCAGCACCTTAACTATTTGTGCTTTTTTTTAAGTACTTCATTCTTTAGAAAGAAAATGTCACAACTTCCATGTGCACGCACACACACCTAGCAGCACTGAGGCTGGAAAACCAAGTGCTAGATGATCTCCTTAAATCTCCTCCATAGAAACTCCATACTGGATCCATGTTGAAAGCAGCCTGACTGCAGCAATCTACCACTGGCTCTTTGATCTGCTCTTAGAGAAGGAGGAATGAGACAAAGTCAATGAATTTCTCTTTCTCCCTCTCTCTCCCACCCTCTCCAGCCAGAGCTGCAAAGTCAGTACTCTGAGGGCTGGAGAGTGAGCACTCAATTGAAAACCACTGACCACTGCTTAACCTGAAATTCAAACATTACCAAAGCATCTAAAAAACTGCCCCTCAGGCATTTGTCAGAGGTGGATCAAATCCATTCAGGATAAGTTACAGTGCAGTCAGAGCAAAATGAGAAGAGACGGTGATAAATCAACTCTTTCTCAGCAGCAGATCAAGGGTTTGCTTATATTGCTGCAGGAGGTGGTAACTTTTGCCTTTGAACAAGTACCTGTTCCTGTGAGACTACCATCCACCAAGCAGACTGGGAGTACAAGGGGCAGGAACTCAACACCACACAAGTTATTAAAATGAGATCTTGTCCTTAACTGGGTACTTTTAGGTGAGAAGTTTCATCTCCCTGAAAAGAGTGTGATTATAAGCAGAGCAACAAGATGTTGTTCAAGAGCAACAGTTCAGATGGGCTCCTTGCTTGGCTGTGCTTCATGTGCAAATGTCACCCTTACATGGTATAAGCATGCAAGACACTAGAAAAGAGGAAATATGACTGGTTTTGGCCAAAAGAGGTGGGGGAAGAGGTCTCCTGAAGAATCCCTTTGCTGGATGCTGTATCTCTCAGTCACCCTACTCCTTGAAACACAGACCGAGTCAAGAGACCTGTCAATCAAACACTGTAGGGGTGTGAAGGTATGTCCAGTGGTTCATTCCACTGGAACAAAATCACAAGCTGTAGTTGTTTTCAAAGATGGATGTTTTCGAAGCGACATGACGTTACGGCCTCCTCACCACATCAAGAACTTTCTGGTATGACAGAAGCCAAGCAGCAAAAATACAGATCTCTACTGCACTCAAAGAAATCTTAAAATGCAGAGTAAATCTGATGGTATTTGGTAAAAATACATGAACTATTCTGAATAAAGCTAGCTGAAAGAGCATGCTTTTCTGCACTGGATAAACACCATCCTCCCTCACTTTCACATCTCACTCAAGGTTATAAATTCTCTAGTGCTGTCAACAGACAAAAGTCAAAGACATTTTTTTTCTCCTTTTTAAACAAGTCTAAATGCAACAGCAAAGATGCTGTTGCTACCACACTGATACTAATTGAATTAAAGTTTTGCCAGTATTTTCTTCATGATAAATTAACATAATTGATTTTCTGTTTTCTGCCTTCTGCAACCTTCTATTTATACCACCTGTTCTCACCAGCAGCTCATTCCAGCCCTGCTACCGGAAGGAGGTTTCCCTGGGCTAGCTCACTCACTTAATGGATGTTTGTATAAACACAGAAATCTGTGTATGTTGGGCTCCTTATGGGCCTGAAGCCCTGCTACGTATTATGATATAAACACATATTCTCCATCTTTCTGCTTTATTTCCATGAATCCTCTGGATGATCTGTCTGAATAACAGAAATAAAGCTAAGGGATACTGTCTAGCTGGTGATGATGTTTTGTGACCCTGACCTGTTTTTGTTCAGATATCAACAACAAATCACTCTAGAATTGCTTGTCCTAGATATCCATCATCACTGATTGAAAGGTGGCCTTGAACCATTAACTGTTAGCTTCTCAATAAAGGATCATCTCAAACACAATCTAATTGTGACTTTAACTGCCTTGAGTCATCTTTATAATGCAAACTAGTAAATGGAATAAATGAGCAATAGTCTAGTGGGCTAGTCTAGAGCAATAGCTGAGTAGCAATTGTATGGTAACTCTTTAAAATAAAGGCTTTTGGAAACAGAAACACTGACCATACTTTAATCTCAAGAGAGTGTTTTACAGATTTCAAATTGCAACATGCTCACTCACTCAGGCTCACCAAGACACATGTCAGTGTTACTACTGCTGTGCATACATTTATACCTAGAGGGTTGATTTTCAAGTCTTTAGATTGTCTGAAATTTTGGTTTCCTTTTGCTTGTTACTATCTTTAAATCATTTGATTCAATGTTAATCCTTGGCCCTTTGGAAAATTTCCTTTAGGAAATCTAAAAATAATTGGCGACATAAAAGGAGAGAAGAAAAAATACAGAAAACAATAAAAAGCATTTGGAAAGGCTTCAGAGATAAATCTAAGCAAAGGAAGTTCAAAAGTCTGCAGGAGAAAGTTTTGCCACGACAGATGTTTACCAGCCCTGTGAAATTACATCTTGTAACTTAAAGAGAACAGGGCTAGGCCTGCTCTGCAGTTGGACAGGATATGTAAAAGACACTTGATGGGACAGGGCATCATAAAATGACATTGCTAACTCGCACAAAGATATGTGGTCTTGGGGAAAATAAAGTAAATGTATTTTCTCTCTCTTTTTTTTAGAAAATATTTTGCATTGTTAGAAAGAGCCAGGTCATTTCTTTACATCTCAGGTAACCTTCTGATTCTACCGGATGGCTGTTTTCTGTCATCTGAGGAGACTGCTGTCTCAAGAGCACCAGTTCCAGACCTCTTGGAGTATTTTATGTACCCGTGGGATTCATTAATGCTACCCACTTATATTCTAATCAAGCTAGTTTCTCCACTGATTGCTGCAATAATCACTGAAAAAAAATAGATACTCAGAAAGTAAAATATTCTTCAGGTACTTCTAAAAAAATGATTTTGAAAACTCTGACATATACATCAACACATGCCTTTTTTAATATGAGTTCTTAATGAGAGTTCTACATGGCACAAACTTCCTCTGGGAAGCCAGTAAGCAATCTCTATGGTAAGTTAAAGGCAACGTGGGTATAGATTACTTCGAAGGACACATCACTGAGAAAAATGCTGAGTGGGTAAAGGAGTAGAAAGGACCCTACTGAGTATTTGTCTATGTGCTGTAAGATTTGTAAAGGCATCCGGAGAAGAGAAAATGGACTTGGGATTGATCTCTTTTAGTAGAAGTGGTGCCACAAACCTGAAATATCACATCAGTGCTGCCAGGGATATCCTGGAATAAGCTGGAGAGAAAAATGACAGCAAACTTGTATGGTACCTGCTTATTCACTGCTGGGTTGTTCTCAAAGCTGTTAGTCTCTTATTGTTTTATAAGAAAAGCAAAAACAAAGCAGAACTCACCTGCCATACTGTCTTTGGTAGAAGAAATCATCTTAAGAGACTAATATTTTGTAAGTGACAAGATCTTCAGCCAGCATGCAAATTTTCCAATATTATCTAGTAGCTCATATGGAAACAGGGAGAAAAGGATGGTTGGTTATTTCAGAACAGATTTCTTCTCCTGTCTCCACTGGCACATAAAATGGAGAGCAGGGAGTTGTATTTTTTTCTAACTGTCCTTAGTTCCTGAAACAATAACCCATTAGCCATGTAGCTCACCATAAATGGATTGCAAAGCTGACAGTTTCATGAATTATAGCAGTTTTTCAAGTAGTAAGAAGTAAAGTTGCTGCAATTTTCCATGTCTTTAATTTTACTGTCAAAAAGTATATAAGGGCTACGTCCTGGAACTGATGAATTTCAAGCATAAAAATTAGATTTCATGTATTAATAGGTAAAAAGAGGGAGTTGCTAGTATAATTCTAATCTAATTATTAGCTCAAAGAAAAGGCTTTGTGATTTTGAATTTAATATATACTGCACAATCCTATTAATGGTGTACATGCCGTCAAGATTGTAGTATTGATAGAAATGTATTTCTTTCAGAAAGGAAATTTAAATTTGTAAAAGAAAAAAGAGAACCGGAGGAAGGGATGAAGAGGGGGGAGAAAAGGTTTTTTAACCATAGCAAGATTTTAGATACTTTACCAGGGAATGACTTCATTCAGTGTTTTGATCTTTGCTACTTTTGTTACAATGAGTGAGTGAACTTAATTAGCACTGCAAGGAAGGGACTATGTTCCCAAAGCTCTCTAAATGGGAAAAAAAGAATGTATTTGAAGAGCACAGAATAAGAAGAGAAAACACTTTGGAGAGAACAAAAACTACCTAACCTCTGTCTACTTACCAACAAACACAGCTGCTTGTAATATCTTGAAAGAACAGTTTTGGAAGCCTCCCTGAGCAAATCAAACTCCAATCTTCTGCATATACAACATGCGTAAAAAAGGCATCTAGACAAATGAAGTGATGGCTGCATCCTCAGTTCAAAAGATAAACTTGATACATGATGACACAACTGGGTGAGATATGTTGAACCTATTTAGCCTGTTCACTGAAATTCATGTTTAAATGACAATATAGTATGAACTCCTAACTACTATAAATGAAAAAGACTCAGGAAAAGGGTGCTGTTAAGAAAGTAAGAAATCTGAGGTCTTTCCTTGATTCTGCTTTCAATGTGATTTTAGACAAAAGATTCTGAATAAACTGCAGAGCACCTTCCATTTACTTTGAGTTAAAACAGACCATTCCATTTTCTATTTCTTGCACCCATCTGTAGAGAGAGATAGCATTAGTCTTTTCCACTGCCACATGCCTGTCATTTATGTTTCTATTTTAAATTCCATGGCATAAGAACAAATATTATTTCTGTTGAGGGGCCCATGCTCCTCAAGCAGAGTTTCATGGAGTCTCTCAAGAACAACTCCAGCTGTGAAACGGAGGTCCCTCATACAATGAGCAGAAAATATGGACAGCCTTGCAGAACATGCAGTTAACTGTGCAGAAAGGCCAAAAACAACCACATGGACAAGCTCATTTCTCATTTTTGGTAATTCACAGATTCACAGATTCACAGAATATTTAAGGTTGGAAGGGACCTCTACAGATCATCTAGTCCAACCTTCCTGCTCAAGCAGGCACACCTACAGCATGTGGCACAGGGCGGCATCCAGGCGGGTTTTGAAGACCTCCAGAGTAGGAGACTCGACAACCTCCCTGGGCAGCCTGTTCCACTGCTCTGTCACCCTAACAGTAAGGAAGTTGCTCCTCACCTGGAGACGGAACTTCTTATGCTTCAGCTTGTGGCCATTACCCCTTGTCCTATCGCTGGCCGCCAGTGAAAACAGCTTGTCCCCTTCCTCCCTGCATTCTCCCTTCCTGAACTTATACATATTAATCATATCCCCTCTGAGCCGTCTCTTCTCCAGAGAAAACAGGCCCAGCTCACTCAGCCTCTCTTCATACGAGAGATGTTCCATTCCCTTAATCATCCTGGTTGCCCTTCTCTGGACCCTCTCGAGAAGCTCCACGTCCCTCCTATACTGGGGTGCCCAGAACTGAACACAGTACTCCAGGTGCGGCCTCACCAGAGCTGAGTAGAGGGGCAGAATCACCTCYCTTGACCTGCTGGCAACACTCCTCCTGATGCAGGCCAGGATCCCATTGGCCTTCTTGGCCACGAGGACACACTGCTCACTCATGGTTAACTTAGTGTCAACCAGGACTTCCAGGTCCCTCTCCGTGGAGGTGCTTTCCAGCAGGTTTAAATTCTGTTTTGGTTCTAGACTATTCAAATCAAAAATACTCAATACCAGAAACATCTTTATAAAACAGGCTTATCGTGCTACAAGTCTTTCTGTTCTAATTTCTTACAGTGTCAGGGCCTTAGACTACAGGCTATTCAAAACAAATCTGCTTTAACTTTTACAGTACTTTCACAGTACAGCCTCAGTCTTACTTGGGACCATACCATACAGTGCTCCAGCACTACACATATTAAACAAATAATAAAAGAGAAATACAAAGATGTATTTTAAAACATCAGGATGCAAAATGTTCTCAGTTGGCATAAAACACTAAACAAACACAAAAAGAATCCATGAAGCCCTCATTCCTTGTAAATTTTGTTTCAGCTGGTATAATCATATTTTTGATAATGTGCTGTTACTCTGAGTATGAATAAACAAAATATTTACCTCACAGTAGCAACTATAATAAAATTTTCCCTACAAATTCCCTTGGAAGGCTTCCAGAATCACACAGGACTTATTTTGTTGTGGTTTTGTTTTTATATTCTCTTTAGCACGTCACATCATCTCCCGGAGAGAAATTTTCAAAAGTATCTTTAAATGTGTGAGTTCTTTTCAAATATTTGTGGCACACAGGAGGGAGCTCATTTTCTATTTCTGATCACAGTTCCTTCATGAGACAGCTGATTTGAAGGCATGAAATGAGCATCACAGTGTTAGTGATGATGATACAGTTGGTACAAATGTTTTCTGTTGTATAAACAGAAAGCAAATTCTAATTATAAAATTTTGATTATGACTAGTCAAAAACATGCACAAGGAATAATGCAGTATCTCTAAACAGCATATTTGAATTTTCACTGTAGAAAAAAAAACACCAAAAATGGACATGGGCACAACTTCTGGCCATATCCATGTTAACGGAAGCTGACCATGACTAAATGATGCGATCCCACTATAATCATGCTGATGGTTGCAATAAGGAAAGTCATTAGCTGCAAAGTAAAGTTGCAGAAACATAATATAATCTAACTTCCTTGGACATTCCATAATCTTTCTTAAATAATATTATAATACCAAGTCCAATTCATCTCTCCTCACATATTTAAACAGAACAGACAGTGACACACTGTTCTTTTTTCAAATAAAGTAACTCAGTGACCTGTGCTAATTTGAAGTCAAAAGTAGATGTCTAGTTCTTTATGACAAGGTTATTCTTAGACATCAATATATTTTCTTCTTGAGGAAAGACATTCAAGTAAAATCCTTCTACAGGCTCTCTCTTTAGCTCTCTTCTGGCATTAGTGTAATATTCATCTCATAGGTAACACAGCAAAATTAGGTATTCAGTATTCAGGTCTTCAGCATTCATATTAACTTCAGGGTCTTCTTATTACTCAGATACAACTTTAAATTCACCCAACCATTGCATTATACCTTTTCCAAACCCACCCTTCTCATTCAGATATAGGCAGCTAATGTAGGGCTATGACCTGCACTCTGCCCTTCTCTAGCTGACCTGAAGAAATGCCATTTTTCTAAGAGACAATAAAGATGTAGCAGTAGGAATGGTTCTTCAAACGGGGTTGCTGTCCTTGAGACAGCCTCCCAGGTGACCTTTGTCAATCAATTGCTTTCAAAATGAAACCAAAATCTTAACACACCAAAAGAAATAAGTACTTTTTTCATTTATGTGTAATTACCACAATAATTAGTCCCGCACTAGCTTACAATGATGGCATTTATTAATGTTTTAGATGACCTCTTCTGCTCTTCTGATCTGGAAGGGAATGTGCTGCTCTGTCAGATAAATAGTAAATCCAATACTGTATCTCCTCTCTGAACATTTGGCAGATTCCTAGCTCTTAAAGTTAGCCATTGATGATTTCCAGTCATCTCAGCATCTTCCCCCCCCCCCCCCCCCCAGGGAATCTCAGCACATTCCTATAGTGTGGATAGTTGCAAGTAAAATCATCATCAACCTGAAACACTGGTTTGAGAGATGAAATAGATACAGATGAGTAACTAATTAAAACAATGCATAGGTTGCTACCCTTTGCTCCTATAATGAAGTGCTGCAGCATTAATTTCCCGACTGCCTTGTCATTTGATTTCTCATAAACTCTAATGCCATTCTCCTTAATAACTACAGGAAGAAATGACAGGTGGTCTGGAGAACTTGTACTGGATGCTTTAATAGGCATGCATTATCCCCTGAAAACTCCCAGATTAACAGATCTGCTGCAGGCACAGGAATGGCTAGCTGGTAACGAGCAGTCTGTTTACTTTGCCACTGCTTCATATATGCTATAGAGGGCTGCTTTTTACAACTTAACTGAACATACTCATATTAAAACCCAAGAGTGCAAAAGGCATCAGCATTTACGGGTAAATTATTGTCAGCAGTGACAGGTGGAAAGCTACAGGGACATTATCCCTTCTTTGCACTGAACCTTGGCTCATGAGAGCACAGCATCTCAGGCTTTCCAGCATCTTGGATCCTCTCTAACTTCCTCACCACATGGGGGTATTGTACCATGATCTGTCACATGGGAGGCTCAAACCCAGATGTCCCTACCAAGCCTAATGGTGGCATAGAACCCTTCTTGGGGTTCCCAGAGCAGTGGGTTCATGCTGCAGGAAGGGAATGTCTCACATATTGTTCTGCATCAGCTATACTTAGGAGGAAAAGGGGATTGCAATTCCAGATGTCAAGCATCGATATTACAAGCCTTCAAAATCAAAAGCAACTTTGTCACGGCAAATGGAAGTGCTGGCATGAGAAGACATACTTTCTGTGATCAATGGTTTGGAAGACTGGGCCATGTGCCCTAGGTGTGTCAAAAATAAGGGTCTTTGTTTGGAATATTTAATACATATTACAACTGCCAACAAATTTTAAATCAAATGTCCTTTAAACTCATGTTCAAAAATGAAAGTCACCAGCCATGTGTTGTCAAATACACTACAAAAGTTAGATTCTCACCATGTCTTATAATGACTGAGAACAATGTCTTTCACTATATCAGAATTGTGCCTAGCATATTTTAAGGAGTGAATGTCCTGTGCAGATCTCTTGCAAATGGTATGTAATACCTTAATGAAATAGGTCATAAGCTATCACAACTTTAAGTATTACAAACAAGACGCTAAAAAGAAAGCGCTGGCAAGTAAGTTAACAGTTTAAATTTTCCCTTTTATGTGGAGAATTAACTCCATCTATTAAACCCCCAGACTTTTAATGCAATAGAATGAGAGCAATAGATAATGCTGCATAGAAGAATAATGCTGAGTAGAAAAGTAAGCCCCTTGATTACTGTGAGTTGGGGCTGTAGCTAGCTCCTAACTATATTCCAGTTTAAGCATGTGATCTCTAATTAAAAGATGTTAAAATATGCAGGATTTGGAGAAAGACTCTGAAGTCAGCCCCAAAGAGTCTTTTTTTACATTTGTCAAAGCAATTTAGCAATAATAAATCAGCTTTGAATGCACAGATTGTAATTTTGATAAGAATGGAAAAGTATACAGCAAAAACCCCCAAAGATGATGTTTGTTGAGGCCCAATGTGCATGCTTCAACACACTGTGTGTGTGTGCACCTCTGTGTGTACATATGTGTACATATGCATGTATGTTTCCATTTGTCTTGTTGACAGAAACACTGAGGCCCTTTGCTTTTGATTACATTCTCCATAGAGGCCTAATTGTTATTCTTGTACTTATAAACCATGCAAAATGTATGAAGAAATGAGATGGGAGAAGGAGGGACAGCAAGGCAATAATTTGAAAATGAAAAGGATGACTGCAGCGCTCTGTATCGATTTCAAGCAAGCAGGGACATGTCAGATAGCATTTAAACCATCTGCCAGGAACATTTGGATTATTCTTATTATCACATTATCTCCCAGGTAGCATTTCCTCCAATAAATAAAAGAATTGTGCATTTAAAGATAAAAGACAGATTAATTATTAACTTGTTCAAAGGCTCCATTTATGAACACTTTTGTGGTTCTCCTCTGCTTGTTTATTCTTCCCTTTTGTTAATCTTGGCTGTAATTTCCTTACTGACACTCTTTGCTTGTTTTAGGAGGATTATGGTCTCCTACACTCACAATAGCTCCTGATTCAGATAATTTCTCATTCCTCTGGACAACAAGAAATGGTTTGACATATTTTCCCCACCCTCCTTTTTTTTTCAGTAGCAAATGACATATAGCATTTCACTGCTCTTTATCTGTAGAGTCTTTCTAAAATCTGTATTTGCCTAACTCTCTAAAAACAGATGAAGGGAATCGGAGGGGAAGATGAAAGCAGCTTTCATCTTTGGCCTCTATTCAAGAAGAAGGACGGCTCTTCTCTTTCGTTGTGCTTATGGCACGAGATGGCTGGAGCACTTATGTGCTAGAAGACAAGACTGAGCACTGGTTTCTCAGCTTCTGTTCTGTTCTCTTCTGCAGAGTGTGAGCAGCCTCACTATTTAGCGTGAAGTCACATAGCACTTACTACCCCTAACATTTGTGAGCCCTTTACTCACAATAGGATAGCGCATAGCTTGATGCCTTCTATTTATACACATACAAGAGCTACAAGTGCTGGATATTCATGCTATGCAGTATCGTTAAGGATTAATGAAGGTCATTAACGATTCACAGACATTAAGTATTACATATTTTTTGTGACAATATAGAAATCAGAACTGAAAACCATAACCAAAGGTAGAGAAACATAATAAATTTCACTCTGAATTCACAGGAGAATTTAATTGCAGAATTATTCTTCTTCATTTTTATCCATAAAGTTGACATAACTTTGGACATTCTAGCTTATTATTTTAATAAGCATGACTCATTTTACACAAAAAAATCCCCCTAAATAAGAGTTTTAAAGGCATCATATTTGTGATATAGTACTGTCATGGCTGTAATTTAATAGGTTACAATGTTTGGATGCTATGAGTTGAAAACTATACCATACTACTAATCAAGTTTATGAAGACTGGAAAAGACTTTATGTGTTTGTATCATCATTGACAGAACTTTGATGAATACAATCAGGTTGCAGAAAATATTGTTCGCTGGTGAATCTAGTTTGTATTTTTCTCTAAAGGCATTTCTGAAAAACCCAAATTGCCTCTAACTAGGAATGCTAGCTCTTCATCAGAGCTAGTGCAGGTACCCCATGCACACGTCAGTTCTGACATTCATTTCTTGATGAGTTCTACTCATTAAAAATTCTATTCAATATCCCTTCAAAATTTGATATTAACCCACTATCCTGGCCAAGGCCACCTTACACAATTATTGCTCACATAAAATTAATTTCTATTTTCTCAGACAAAGATACATTACCTAAAGTAATCATGTAAATAAACTACCATAAAATTCATAGGGTGAATCACCCTCTGGGCATCTGTGTCTAATATCGAACATAAAGAGTTGGAAGAACTCTTCAATCTATCTTTGGATAGCTAAACTGAGATCCGGCATTAAGCAACCTGTTGAAGGTCACAGAAGACTACAGAAGATAAATGCATGAGTCCTATCAAAATGCTTTAGCTACAAGACAAAGTCTTTCACATATAAGGTGTTAGAAGTATGAGTAAGAAGCATTGCTATTTAAATGAATGGCACAGAACACACACACATATACTGAGGAAGGTAAAATGAATGAAAGCAGTCACTGCTGTTGATATATTACTTAAGTCTTTTCGTTTGAGGAACACATCAAATAAATACATATAGCAGCTACTTCAATCCTTGGAATCCTTGAAAAAAATCTAGCAGCAGCCAGTTTCTGTACACATTCACAGCACTTCACACAATACAATGTGTTTTCAGTTTCCTTTACTCTATATGGAGGGGGTGAGGGGAGAGAGTTCTCCCCCCTCCCTTTTTTTTTTTTTTTTTTAAAGAAAAAAACACATGGAGCACTTTTTTTTCTCAAAAGCACACAAATTTAAACATACACATAAGCAAACTCTCATTTGGGTTTAACGTTTCTGAGTCACCCTTCCTTTTTTATACACTAACCCATGGAGAGCTGCCCTTGGCTTTATCCATTTCTTTTAGTGATGTGCCTGTAGAGTGGGATTCTTGTATTATATGATACTTGTTATACATAACTGCTAACTGTGTTATGCCCGCCCGGAGGGAGCTCATCAGCTACAATCCATCTGCTTAGTCACAGCTCCCTCATTGATTATTCATGAAGCAGCTGCTTTAGAAAGCAGGTATTGGTCATATTAGTGAAGATAACCTGCATGCATCAAAAACTTAAGTGTTATCATTTCTGCTTTTGCCATATGTGACCTTGAGAGCAACTGGGCCCTGCGACAGAGCCCTAGGTCCAACAGGCAGACTTGGGAGTCAGTTTGCTGCCTTGCATCAGTAACTTCAGTACGGGTCTCTGCACATATGGAATATGTTCAGTCTGCTTTCATTCAACAGTAAAAAAAAAAAAATGACTTTCTTCTTGCCTGAGAGAAAAAAAGAAAAAAAAAAAACTTCTATAAACCTCAGATCAATTCAAAGATTGAATTCTGAGTTGAGGTTAAAAAAAAAAAAAAAGAAAGAAAAAAAAAAGAAAAATGGAGAAAAAAAAAAAATCTAAGCTCCAGCTGCAGAGATTTGGTCAAAGATATAATTCTGCCGAATTAACCTGTAGGCCTTCATCTCAGATGTGTGCCTTGGCCTCTACCCCAGGTTTTCCCAGTATACCATTTCTCTTTCAGATCTCTCTAACCCATGCATTGTTTTATGTTCCATATTCCTTCTTATCGCCGCAGCACATATTTTCTTCCAAAGTAAAAACTTATGTCACCAATCCAGTTCTGTTACAATTTCCAGCCCAGTAAACACAGCTTCTTTATTAGAGGCAAAATTATGCCACATAGCCTTCCCTATTGCTTTTGTAACACAAAGATACTAAATCTCTTTCAGATTACCAATATGTCAAATAAATGTTTGTTACTCGCATACTCAGAGGAAAATGTATTTCATAAAAAAGAGGAAAAAAAGAAAACACATTTTGTCTATATTTCACTTCACAATCTTTGTTCTCCCCCCCCACCTCTTTTCTTTCTTGGCAAAATGAAGTTACTTTTTGCTGTCCTATCTAGAAACTGATTTTGTTAAAAGATGAAAGGATGAATATTAGCCAGCCTACAGAATGCAGGGGTCTTCCTGACACAGGTAATTCTTTCATATCTCACTACTGATGACTGTCATCTTCTACTACAGTTTCAATATAGCATCATTTCAGTAGCTAAATTTGTGTCTCTGGTACCACTATAGAGTACATATTTCCTCCCATTTTTGTCAATTAAATTTCCAACATAACAGATGATGAAATTTCACCACTTGGGTGTGGATTCCTCTAACAAAAGCAATGATTTCCTTCTCTGGTTTATATTTTCAAGAAATATATAAGAGATATTCACCAGTCTTTTCATATTTTGGTTCAATTTAGATTATATCCTAAAATATCATCTATTGCCCACCTGTGTTCACTGAAATGTGATACCTGCAGTGGTTGAAACATAAATGGAGAAGCTTCCCTGAAAATACAAAATTAACATGCAGATATTTCACAATATTGAATCTCTATACTTAAAAATACAAGAATATTTATTTGATAAGTGACCATTCTGACTGGTGACTGCGACTCAGTCGCAGTGATTTTAAACCCAAAATGCTCAAGATAGGCTTAGCTCCCAATGACAAGGGACTCAGGTAAGTTGAAACAGTTCCTAGTAATGTAGATGTGTTGTGACTTGTTTTAGCCTTCCTGGAATCATCAGGGTATGTTCAAGTTCTTGTGATGGTCCAGAGAGCAGTGGTGAAGCTTAAACTAGTCAGGAAGGAAAGCTTGTGAGATGAAGCAACGGGACAAAAATGCTTATTAAAAAAGAGAACATGGGAATCATTGGAGGAAAAATAATAAGAATTGAAAGAAGTAAGAGTTTAAACTATAGTGTAGCTACGTCCAGCTACAGCTCTTAAAAGAGCTAGATGTAAGCCCCAACAGAAATAAGTGAAGGTGTAGAAGATAAAAAGTAATTTGACTTGATGCTTTTCCTTCCCAATAACACCTAGCATCTGGTGGATAAAATACCACCAGATCTCAGAGACAGTGGGGGAACCAGCATGAAATTCAGTATTTTTTCCAGTTAGCTTGGGGTATCAGTGGGAGACACACCTGAGTATGGTCTGAACTGCCTCCTTTACAAAGAAATCAAGGTGCTTATTTGCAATCTCCACTTGCCTTTTTTTTTTTTTTTTTTTTGTAGTAGGTACTATGCCTTATCAGAGTGCAATAGCTTTTCTTCCATTGATTCCCCTTTTCCAAAGCTTTTAATTTTCTTATTATCTCCTTTTTATCTATTTACTGTTTAATAAGAGTAGTATCTGGTAAACAACAAACAAATGCCTGCAGGCTGGAATCAGCATCTATATTTTAAGCATACCGGCTGCAGTTTCTGCTCTCATGACATTTTCTCCCTTATTATTGATTTTCTGAGTCCTTGTAAAAAGGGATTTAAATTCATTAGATATGGATTCTTTTTAGTAAGAGATCAATCAATAAAGTACACCAATCACTGCCAATGACACCAGCTTAGAAAAACTAAAATGACTTTTTTTAATTGAGGTGAAATGTAAAAAAATGTAAAAATGTTATTAATAAGTTCATAAGATCATTTTTCATCTACTCTGCAAACAAATTAGGTAACGATATGGTAATTTCAATCTTATTTGCAATAAAGTATGTTTCTGTCTCTGCTGAAAAATGCCAGACAGACAGTCCTGTGTTTTTATCTACAAAATGCCTAAGTTGTAGCTATACACATTCCCCCATACTGCTCTCCAAACATGCCCGAGTGTTGCTCTGGAGGGACATCTTTAGAAGCACAGCTTATATTTCACATCGAGCCCAGTCCATTAGCTCTCTCCTTTGAGACTAACTTGAGTTCCGAATACAGAAAACACTAGAGGATGTTCTTGTGTTTCTGCTGGGGTCTGGGCTGAGGTCACCTCCTGAACATCAGTTACTAAGATGTTTCACATTATTGGAAAAGCTTAGATATTTTAACATGTGGTACAAAATGGTTAAAGTCCTTATATTTCATTCTCATACCCTACGTCTCTAGAGCCTCAGTCTTCCTTTACAAGATAAAAATCTGTCTTTTTAACCTTGTTTCCAGGCATTTCAATCAGACTTCTGAAGACTCTAGAATACTCGTATGTTACTTCCTACACCAACAATTACAGCTGTGCCAATACTGTAGGCTATGCTTGCTCTGTGGTCCTGGCACCCAGATGTGCCTCAGAGCTGTGCCCCAGCTGCATAAATGGAAGAACCATTGATATTTGCAATGCTTTCATACACTCTGCTTTCATGCAAAAAGAAACTGAAGCACCTGGACAAGATAGGAGCTGCACTGCGCCCCAGCAGTCCCCCAAGGAGGACAGCAGAGAACCAGGAATATGGGACGATCCACGGGGGGCAGGCACCTCCAAGCTGTACTGAAAAAACAACAACATACAGATGCTCTTTCCTTGAAGAAACCCCAGCAAGGATTCATTTGTAGGGTGGGGACCTTTGTGTTTAAAAGTGAGGTGTTTCTAATTGGGCATGTCCCATTTCTGCAGTGAACTAACTCATTTTCTTCAAGTCAGCCTCATATCCCTTTCCTTATGCATTTTTTACTAAATCAGACACACGTAAAGACTCTGCATTGTTTCTCTTTTTCTTCTGAATTAGATTCCTAATATATTTTGTCTGCCTGCTCATACTGATTTTTGTTATCACAAACAGAAATCCAGCTTCTCCTAACAATGAATATTTAAATGTAATGAATTTTTTATACCTTATAAGATTGTATCTCAGCTTGTCATAAACGTGTAGAATATGCTGAAATTTACTGACTAAACATAATCATTGCTACATGACATTAAAAAAAGAAAAGAGTAAATCCAAATCCTCCCACAGAAACACAGCCTAATGAATGAATCCAAAGACAAGCTATAACATTTGCTTTAGCTAATTGGAGATTTTTGTTCACTGTTCCATTAGGGAAGGTTTTTGCATGTCAAAACTTTACTAAATACAGTTCTGACCTTGCTGCTTTTACTCTGCAGAGTTACTCAGTTGATTTGTTCCATTGATGGGATCAGCCTGGATAGGAAATGCAGAACACACATCAGACCTGATCCAAAAAGAGAGATTACTCTTGGCTCCGAAGGCTTTCAAGCTAGCTTTTAGAGAGAAGAAATGTTTTATCTGGCATAGCTGCTCTTACAGCCAAGTCACAAGGGAGCCCTCTTCTACTGAGTCTGTTTCCGAGCTCCCCTCCTGGAGTTCTGTAGTGCCTGACCAAGGGATAGAGAGGGACCACAATCAGCACTGCAAAGAGCCTCACCATGGCACGCTGGTAGTTAACATGTCAGTGTTAACATTGTGGGTTTTTTTTTTTTTTTTTTTGATTGTTTGTTTTAATTTGAACAAGTGCAGGATCAAGATCATCACCCCCCAAAATGGAGGAATTCCCTTATAATATCATTATTGATTTGTCTGCCCTTTCCCAGCACTTCTGACACCAACCATGCATTGGTTGGTGAAGTGAGGCTTGCAAGAGAGATAGCTTTTAAAAAAAAAAAATAAAATTTTGAATTATTTGCTTCTCCTCTTGATTATTGAAAATATTGCTTAATTAAACACAAATAATCATGTAAAATCACAGACTCCAAAGAGTTGGAATGCTGTGAAAATCTCTATTATGAAAAGCTAGGAGACAAAGTGCAATTCTGTACATAACATCAATTAGTATACCTGGACAAATCATAATCTCAGTCACCTATCTCAAATGTTCATCATCTGGAGGCTGACCTCCCTGTAACCTTCCTGTGTGATTCCCTGTAGATATGTGAGAGTTCAGGCAGCTTGTTTTAGGTAACGCGAGTTTATCTGTAAGCTTCCATCTGCCACTGTTTATACTTGATGAATCATGTGTCAAATACTATCACACACAGGATCTGCTTTACGTCTGCCTCTCTGCTAAGAGAAATTAAAAAAAAACACACCCGAACACATGGATACAAAACCAGAAATAAAATATCATAGGAATTCCTGACTTCTTTTTCAGTTTAAACCCAACTATTTGAATATCAGGATTTTTTCAGAATCAAGAAGTGAAGTTCTAGTACTTTCACATCCAGAGACCATAAATTTAAGTCATTTAGACAATATACATTTATAACCAAAAAAATAAAAAAATAAAAAGTATGTGTGCCTATTCAGCTCAAGGAATATGTTTTCTAAGGCAGGGCCTAGTTAATAACAGAGCAGCACAGTTCACAGAGTGAATCCAGCAGAGCAACATTCATGGACTTGCATGTTTTCTAGCAGTGAAAGAGTCCAGCTCTTTGAGATAATGACTACACTTGAAGAAATCAGTGTCTATTTTTGGATAAGCCCAGGGCAGAGAAAGATAAGATATGCAAGGCATTGTTATAAACTGCTAAACGTCTGTATCAGAATTTAAGTTCACAGGAAATATGAAATTCTGTTTCTGTAGCCATGTAAATATGGAGATTCTGAAAGATTTCCCTGAGCAGGACTTTGCTTTGCTCTATCTGCTTCTGTGAAGTCTTCCTAATTGTACTGAAGGACTTTGTTTTGAGTCAAATTAACTCAAGTAGTTTCATCCAAAGGTAGATGATTTTTCATGGGCAAATGCCACTTTACAAAAGGAATATTAAAAGGCTGCTTAAGAGATCAGTTAACATATTCAATTAAAAGGACATTAAAAGAACATTTTCATTGCATTCTACCAACACTCTTTGGGCACATGTAATTCAATTAATCCAGAAACTCTGTATTTTTTAGTCACCTAAAGGTGCCACTTTAATATTTTAAAGTAGATTTTTTAAAACAGGGCTGAAATTAATATCAATAATTCACTGACTTTCTGAAATAACATCTATCATTTATATGCATAAAATCACACTAGTGGTTTAAAAATATAGACAGCTTTTTTTTTCTGTTTGGAATATTTAGAGTGCTTGAATGTAGAACTGCCACCATACTGTTCGGAAATTTTACTAGTTACATCATTACTGTTAGCCTAGTGTATTCTTCCTTTTCAGCAGGAGATTTCATGATTAGAGACAATATTATTATTTTCATTTAATAATTCTGGATACCGAGATGCTTGGTGTGATGTAACTTGTTCAAAGTTGCTCAGCAAGCCTACGAAACAACTAGAAATTCTCATTCCAAATCTCATGGTTATTTTCCCATAAGAAAGCATTATATCAGCTAATCAAAAGGAGGTTAACGGAGCACTTCTCCTGCTCTGCTGCCCAAAACAACTGTACCATTATATCCTCTGAATGGAACTCTCTTAACATTGTTACTACAGAAATGTTAACAAACATTATGAACTAAAACTATCTGCTGCATTTATATGACAAGATAGTAACTCAGGAAAGAAGTGCCTTGGATGAACTAGTTTTTAAGCACTCAAAGGATAGGAGTTAATGTAGTATAAATAGTTGCTCATCCTTTTTTTAAGTCTGTGGTTTGCATATGACTCTCAGTAGGTATCTTTTTGCCTCTCCTGACACTTTCTGTTTTAATGCTAGAATCTAATTAATATCCTAGGAGAAAAATATTTGAATTATTGTTGAAAGGTACAGATCCAAAAAAAAAAAAAAACAAGATAGATGAAAGGCGTTTTTAATAATTGATATGTTTTGAAAAAAAGTCAAGCTGTCTAAAAACCCCATAGCCAAACAATAAAACAAAAAAGCCAACAAACTTAAGTTTAACTTTACAAACTTAAGTGTCATTTGGCTTCTGGTGCGGCAAGCTCAATACTTTTCATATTTTCATATTTATATCAGAAAAAAACAGATGAACATAGCTGTCTTCTCTTTCATTTCAGCGCACCTGACCTCTGACTGTTTCAAAATGAACTAAAAGGCAAGCTGCCGGCCAAGAGCAAGTACGAGAACATAATAAAACCTCTACCACAGAAACAGACTGCCTTGGAACATTGATATATGCATAAATCAAGGAAAGTACAAGCCTTGGATTGATGATATGGCCTAAAAAGCAATACTTCCTTTTCTTAAAGGATTTTTTAATCTGTATTTATCATATTTGTTTTTTTCTTAATGAAAATAAGGGAATAAATCAACAGTTCCATCATAGAAAAATAGTTCTTTAAGTACTGGAAATTTTTCAGAACCTTCTAATATTAAGGATGTCACCAGAAGAGAGATTGTTTAACTACAGGAGATCATTAGATTTTTCTCAACACTTAGAAGGTGATTTGTCTGCAACAGAAGCATCAACTTAGAAAAATCTCTTTACAACATGTTGACGAGAATGGATTTTGAAAAGCAGAAATGCTTCATTCTCATGGAAAAGTGTCAATTTAGTGATTTTACTGAGGTATCAGAACACTAAAGAAAAAAAGACCCTTGAGATATTTCTAGGACACAGAAATTTCTCTACTCTCCCTCTCTCCTATGTCCATGATTTCTTTATCACTGCTTATTGGTTTTGTTCTTTATTTTTTTCCCCTAAATAGATAGCATATTTGATAAAATGTAAAGATTTCTAGGAGGTTTATCCTGATATATGAGTTTCAAATAACTAATTAATCATTACAATAATCCAGGAAACATGGGATTGGGTTCTACCCAATTTTAATAGCAAAGAGTCTGAAATCTGTCTTACAAAGCTACAGTGGCTCTACATAGTTTTTCACAGGAGGTAAAAATAGTCTTGCTAAGGAAGACTGGAGATTCTGCCAAGTCAATTGGTCCTGCTGAGTCTTGGGGGTATTAGACTACCTAAACAGCCCAGAGATGAGAGAGTCCTTCTCCATGGTCATATGATGTTTACAATTACGGCAAGGAACGTAGTTGCCTATATCTGGAAAATCTACTTACATGACCTTCTTCTCTAGAACAACTCCTTGGAAAGTTTCTGATATCTTAGGCATGTCAGTAGAGTCTTTATTGATTTCTGTTTTCTTAAGCTCTTTCCCCCTCTACCTTCTGCCCCTTTCCATATAACCCTAGAGACACTTTTTCCTCTGATAATTAATGGGTACTCTCATATAACCTGAAAAGATGACAAATTTTCCTCGCGCTAACCTTTGAACTGCATCATCCAAAGTCTCTTCTAGCCAACAGAAGTGAGAAACCACTTTAAACTGTTCTGTATTTTCTAGCACTTAGATATCTATATTGTCAGATAACAGAGTTTATACACACTTCAAGTTATTATCACACTTTATTTATTTTTTCATTAATTTCTTTGTACAGTTTATACTATCTTCAGTTCACTTCCATAACTACCCTGCCAATAGAAGTCATCTAGACACCGAGGCAGAGCTATGAAACTCTAAGAGATACAGCATAAAGCCACTATCTGTCCAAAAAAAACAAAAAGTTAAATAAAATCAATGCCCTGTGTTAAGAAGTCCCAGTGTTGACAAAATTAGCAAAAAAAAACCACACACACACACTTAACCATGCTTTTAAAGACAGTTCTGCTAATTCTGTGGTTTTTAGGAGAAAAAACACTTTATATACACTCAGAAAGGCAAAGATCCCGGGAGTTCAGCTCTGAGGAAACACAAGTCTCCCATGCTGGAAGCTCCCTTGACTCACATGAGACCTGGGAAGTGCAGAGCTGCCACAGACCATGGAAGGAAGCACAACCAGCCACACAGCCAGGATTCACCAAGGGTGTCAGCTATTAGAAACCAACATTCATGTCACACTTTCTCCCTCTTCTCTCTCTCTCTTTTCTTCTTCCACTTTCCCAGATTTTTTCAATCATCCTTTTCCTTACCAGCTTCAAATGTTTAAATGAGGAAATGTTGGCAGGTGTCTTTAATTATACTCAGACTGTCTTTAACAGCCTGTAGCAATGTCATCTAAAACACTGATGTTTTCCAGGAATAGCTTAAAGAGCCTGTAAAGATGTCAAAGGTACGTATTTAAGAGTTCCCCAGAAAATATCTGTTTATATATGTATTCAATCATATTAATTACTGCTACAAATTTAAGGATGCACTTTTGTGTTTGTAAACTCAAAGGTGTTACATGAAACCATGGAAAAAAAATATGAATATTATTTTACTAAGGAAAAAATATATTTATTGAGACTTTCAAAATAAAGCGAATTTTAACTACTTTATGCTTAAGAATATCTACATCTGCCTTTTGCAAAAGAATATATTTATTTAATTATATAATTTTTAAATGATTTTGACAAATAATTCCAGCTCTTAGCATATATATATAGCACTTGTTACCTTCAAGGCATTGAGGATATATTAAAGTTTCATCTCTCAGGTCTTTTACAAGCTAACAAAAAGGAAATTTTGCTCACTTCTTAGAAAAATTAATGTAGAGTATTAGGGTTCATAACAGCAATTCTTTCAGACCAGGATAAGTTTCTTACATCTAAAAACATTTGAGTGAATAAGGACAAGCAGGGCTTTTTGCTTTACAACTATTTCCTGTCCAGAATAACTTAGCTGAGAGAGGGGTCATCTTCGTTTGACAGCAGCAGCAGCAATTCAGCGCGTCTGCTAGTTGGATACAACACTCCTAACTTGGGATTGTACCTAAGATCAAAATGCATCCCCACTTCTGCTGAAGCATTCCAGATTATGGGGTTCTACATTGACTTCTTCATTCCAAACACAAAACTCAACAGTTAAGAAAAGTTATTCCACAGCGGACAAAACCTCAGGAGTAGAGGTCTCCCGTTGTCTTCAACAAAGGCAGAATTAATAAAATTTTAATTTTTTTCCAAGTTCACACCGAATTCCAGCCTTTTCACAGTTTAATATCCCACTGCACATTATAACATCAATCCAGCCACTGCAGATTATCTAGAGGGTTTAGATTAAAGGGATATCTAAATTATTACTGAAAAGCTATGGATTTTGTTTGTTTTTTTTTCTTTTTTTTCTTTTTAAATATCTAGTTTTGGTGTTGCTATAATGAGGCAATTCAAAGCCCAGTTCTGAGACTGATAGTTTATTTTAACCTTCATAATAATAAAAGATGGGAAAGGACATATACTGTATTTAGAATGACAGCTTTCAAGGATTTAGGGTAGAATTTGAAGAAGCAGAAGCTGCTTTTTTTTTCTAAACTTATTTAAGCTTTATGGAACAGAACTTTGAAACTCAGAGAAAAAGTTTTCCCATAACTCATTTTATATAAAGGGTAAGGAATAACAGCACACTCTGATGATGTGCAGCAGGCACATTGTAGTATGGAAAGAAATACTATAATCTGGACAAAGAGCTTGAGGAAATAGCAGTATTATTAATATTTCTGGAAGTCACTCATAAGTCAGGTCAGCTGGAAAATATAGCAGGGCACACTTAATGAACTGTGCAACACTCAGCTCAGGTTGTGTCTTATGAGCCTGGAAGGGTTCAAAAAAACAGTAGCAGAGCTCCTCCTATAACAATGTTTTTGATTATATCTCAGTGGACTGTTGTGTCCTTGTCTTAATAATTAAATAACTTTTAATTAAATAACTTTTAATTATTAAGAACTTCTTACAAATCACTTGGAAATTGCCTATTGGTTATTTTTCCAGAACCTGTAAAAAGCCACTGCTTTGAATATTATCTAACTAATCATTAAGATTCTTTGTCTTTATAAAGTACTAAGGTAGTCTCACTTTAACTGTCTAATTTTCAAATCTTCAACTCTAACTGAGATAATTTTTAAAATTAACAAGTTTCTGTAAACAATATTTTTTAGGGGGAAAAAATAGTCCCATTTTCCCACGGACAACATCCTGCATTAATTCAGATACTGGTGGGTTCCTAGATGGGGTAGGGATAATGAGAAAATTCATGTTTGCATGGGACTTCAAGAGGTCTCTAGTCCTCATTCCTGCTCAAAGCAGTCAGCTATCACTGCCTGGATCCAACCAGATTGCTTAGAACATTTTTCATTTGGGTCTTGAAAACCTCCACAGATAGATATATCCTCCTCAAGGAGACACTACATACTGGAGCAACCTGACCCACGGGTTAGCTGCCCACATGGTAGAAAATTGTTTTCCTTATATATATAGTCTGAAGCTCCCTTATTTCACCATATACCTGTTGTCTCTTGTCCTTCCAACACGCAGCACTATGAAGGGTTGGCTCAATCTTCTCCACTGGGATGCTGCTCTTAGGTCCCCTCAAAGCCGTCTCTTTTCCACGCTGAACAAACCCTGATTCCTCAGCCTCTCTTCACAGCAAGTGCTCCAGTCCAGAATCATTTTGTTGGCTGAACATATGTCAGTTTATCAATGTATGTTAGGCAGAATAGGTCCCATGATAGACCTATGCTATTCCATTTGTCACAACATCCTGGTACAGTACAAATCCCTAACATTCTGAGCCCAATTATTCAATCACTTTCTTACTCATCTAGTTGTGCTCTCATGGAGGCCATAGCATCCCAACTTGTATAAAAGAACACTGTGGGGGACAGTGTCAAAAACCTTGCAAAAGTCAAGGTAAATGACATCTACTGCTCTCTCCTCATTCTCAAATCTAGTCAAACCCAGTCATTTTATCATAGAAGGCAATGTTAGGCATTATTCAGCTTCATTAGTATATTTTCAGTAATTATTTAACTAGTAAATTCATGCTAGCTGCTCCCAATGCCCTTTTTCTCCTTCATGGACCCAAAAATGTATTTCAAGAATACTCCATAATTTTCCCAAGGACTACATGCTTACATTTGTGTGATGAATGATGGATGACGTCTTTAAATATCAGAATGCTCCTTTCTGCCTTACATCTTTATCCCTCAAAGTTGTCTTTCTTTAGAAAGCAGTGCCTTTTCTGGACAGTTCACAAAGATATTTGATATTTTATATATATTTGTTAATTCTTTTTCTTCTTTTCCTTTTTATTTCTCTGCTTTCTTATGGCATTTCATTAGCAAAGAGGTAAATATTTTATTGAAGTTAGAGCAAAAATAAAAAGCTAGGTCTATGGATGTTCACATTTAATTATGGCTGCATTTAATTAAGTGTGGCAATCTGGTGATAAAACCTTTAAGTAATGACTCATAAACAGACAAAAATGGAGCATGTGTTTAATCAGTTTGCAGCCTTCCACAGAAGCTGGCATAGCTCAGGTGCTAATGAGACATCTGTTGCTTAGAACACCAGAGAAAGCAGGCAATCAGTTATATATATATATAAAAAAATCAGTATGGTGTACAAGACAGAAATAGTGGCCAAGAATTCTAGCCTAAACCTTAAACTTTGGTAAGATTTTGGAGAAGCAATATTCTATGAATGATATACTTTCTTCTACAACGATGGTTTGTTCTAAAGACAGGTAGCCCAATATCAAATTCACTAAATAGCATAAATAGCATAAATAATGGTGTTCTTCTGCTCCAGGATATTTAACCAATCACTGTTGACAGCCGGGAATCCTCTAGCTTTGTTAAAAACCCATCAGCTCTATATGTACTTTGAGTTAAGAAGTCCCAGCGAGGAAGACCAGTATGGCATACTATGGTTCTGACTAAAACGCAGGAGAAAAGGCTGTACTGATCTTGAAAGTGTAGAAAAGCATAGAAGACACCCGAAAACTTTTGGCAAAGAAGAAGAAAGAAAACTGTTGCACTACAAATGTTGCCAATAAATTCTAAAAAGTTAGGGTTTCCTATGGGAAGGGAATAGCCATTCAGACACTAGAGAGATGCAGAGGATGATTTTCTGTACACTGTGTTCTGTAATGGGCCACAACCCATTATAAGTGTTTTTGAAATCTACTCTCCCTAATCTTAGATAGCATGGCAGAGGCAAAGTGATCATTAATCAACAGTGAACAATTTAAAAGAACTCCTCAAACAAATTGCAGAGAGGATGCAAGTACCTCTTATGAGAGGAGGGGCATCTTGGCTCTATCCTCCAAGGTGGCTTTGAAAATTTTTGACACAGTGGAACAGAATTAATAGAGAAAAACACAAGTTATCATAGCTTAACATGCCCAAAAGCTTGGTAGGATGGAGATGTGATTTTTAGATATGAGTCTTTTCTGTACTTTTGACATTCATTTCAAATGAAGTAGAGAAACAAATTACAGGCCTTGTTTCCACACTTACATCCACATCCACTATATTAAACAGTCACCAAACACTAAGTTAATAGATGTTATCCTAGCAGAATATCCTTAATATTGGGGTTGTTCAGAGGTTGATAAGTTCTGCAGAGAAAAACAGCAAATCCCGCATGAGTAAATGGGAACATGTTCTCATTTGTCAGTTGTGCTAAGGAGCCATGATTACAGGAACCATTAAAGAAAGTTCAGAGAACTTTATTTTAGCTTCTAATAGGTAGATTGTAGGTAGAAGAGAGGAAAACAAAGCTAATTTCTAATCATTTTTACTTTTATACTTGATGCTGCCACAACACTGTTGCCTGAAATATGTCTTCACAGAATCACAGAATGGTTGAGGTTGGAAGGGACCTCTAGAGATCATCTAGTCCAACCTTCCTGCTCCAGCAGGGACACACAGAGCACGGGCCACAGGGTGGCATCCAGGTGGGTTTGGAAGATCTCCAGAGAAGGAGACTCCACAACCTCCCTGGGCAGCCTGTTCCAGGGCTCTGTCACCCTCACAGTGAAGTTCTTCCTCACATGGAGATGGAACATCCTATGTTTCAATTTATACCCATTCTTCAAGCATTATGGGATCACATCCTGATTACAAGTCAAGAGTTTTGGTGTACTCTGAAAGGCAAAGTTTCATTTAGATTCTGTAGTACAAAAGAAAAGAAAAATTCCCATTGAAATCAACGAGACTTTCCCTTGCCCTAAAACTTGCAAAAGTCTGATTGTAGAGTGTTATGTTTGTTTTGATCTTTTATGAGGCATTGTGATCTTACTGGGCCACTAAGCTAAGGATCGTGTCTTTCTTCCCTTTTTTCCCTATCAACGTGGTTCCAAGGAAAAGCTACCAGTAGGGAGGAAAGGAAGATGCAAACTTGTAAAAGTCACTGAAGCAAGTGGAAAAAGAAAAAGTCATGCACTTTCAGAAAATTTCCTTACTTTCTGGTAGGACCTTAATCTGTGATAACTGGCTTTGGTTCAATATTCACATCAGCAACACTCACATTTTGTACAGCTTTATCTTAGCTGAGAACCTGCCCTTCATTTTTGATTATAACTATCTTATATCTTTCTAAAGGAACCACAAAACGTGATATAACTTCCCCTGAATACAGGACTATCTATACACTTCAGGGGCCAGAAAAGACCAAACCTTTCTGAAGATTCTCTATTTTGTACTGTGAATTGAGGACTGCTTTGTTTTCATGTGGAACCTATTCTTCCTTCATGGCCCCAGGTTGAACATTTCTTTTTGCTTTATTTTTCATTAATGGATTGTAAATGAAAACCATTGTGTAGCAGTGTAGTTCTAACATGATTAAGTTCCTCCTCTTCCAGAATTCTGCTTCACAACTCTTAAGTACTTAATCAGCAAATGTTTTGACTACTTTACATTGGAATCGTAGGATGGAGATTTGATTTATAATTTAAATTGGCATCTGAACGGCTATCCTTTCTCTGAACTGTGAAAGACAATCATCTTTCTTAATGATCATTACACCAAGAAATGGTAACATGTCATCCTTCCACATCTCCCTTGTGAATTTGTTAGATTTATTCCTATCTTACTTTAAGAATATTAATGTGTCATTTACATATTTATGCAAAACTGTTCGTTTACATTTTGCTAATTTTAAAGCCCTTTCTTGCATATCTTCCATAATGAAGCTTATTAAATTTAAAAATGAATTGCTCCCTTTTATTTATAAATTAAAGAGACTGATCATTCACTACTGTATGATCAAGTTTCAGAGGCTTCTAATAGAAGCCTATTCTCAGATTTATGTAAAGAGACAGTTTATGTCACAACTTCATATAATATTTGTATTTAAGATGATAAGTTTGTTTTTAAAAGCCACAGTTGGTTTTAAAAGCCACAGCTTTATATTGTGACACATTTAGGAGGAAGCATTTAGGATATATAAAGGCTTATTTTTTTTTCCTCATTTCTTCTAATTACAGAAATTCATTGTGGTTGTACTGCTGCTGACATTACACTAAGATCAAACTGCCAACAGGAATCTTTGAAGCAGTAAATTCAGTGATGATAGCAGATACTAGAATGGAACCATATTGTAATTGAAACAACATGTCTATTACCAAAAAAGGCATTAGAGAAGTTTCTACTGCTGACTCCTCCTTTATTCTATGTGATACAGGGATCAATTCAGGTCTGAGATGTTGCATGCCTACAATAGAGTCTACAACTCTATTGTAAGTCTCAATACTTTTCACTAAGCAATGAGGAATTTTACTTATACATTTCACCTCCTCCTGCAGGACTATCTGGACATACAAATATTTCTCATTGTGTTTTGTACGATGAAATTCTTCCAATCTGTAAGTGGGGAGTGAAGATAAAGCAAAAGTGAAAGTTAATGGGAAGAATTATGGGTTGTGTTCTCAGAAACTCATATTTCATTACATCACATACCCTAAATAATGGCTGCTGTTTCTTTGTTTCTGCCCAATTTATGTATCAAAACAACACTGGTCCTTCTTAGAAGACAGTTGAAGTCATTAGTTAAAGAATTAAAGTACTAATTTTATAGGTTAAGTTATATATATAGCTATATATAGTTAAAGATCTGAAGAAGTTAAGTGTGGCGAGGTTTGTTTTTATTTTTGTTTTTCCCCCTGAGTTTCTGCAAGGTGGGAAAGAAAGATTATTTATTAAGCAATCAGATGATTCTGAGTCTATTGTACAGAAAGTATACTATGGAATGTACAAGTGCTCTTATGAATCAGAAGTCTAACTCTGACAGGTACTGAGCTCCAGCTGGGGATAGTTCTCATCTCACTTCTGGTGGCTTTGCATTAACATAAACCTGGTATGTTCATTGAAGTTAAAATTGCCTTAAACTTGCAAGTGAGATCAGAATCCATACTACTGATAACAGCATTTTTTCCTTTGCCGTCACAGAATATTTTTCTTGAGTAAAGTTTTAGGCTTGATGGACTTTCAACAAATCCTCACTATGCATGTTTTAATTTACATGCATATTTATTAGATCTTAAAATATCTCTATATTGTTGTCTCAGTCCCAAGGAAAAAAGAGTTTCATTTGGTTTATAATGAATACAGATGTATTTCAGTTCATGCCCAAGCTTCACAAACAAATAAATAAAACTAATTTTATTACGTGATCATTTAAAAATCTACACTATAAAACCCCTTTTTAACTAAATAAACAATTTCTTAGATGAGTAGTCTCCACGAACAACTGATCCACATGTAGGAAAAGTACTGCAATTTCACTCTATCAGATAGGTGTTTTCTTTGTGGTTTTAAAAGAAAAAAAAAAAAAAAAAAGATGAAATTTCTACTGATTGCCATCCTGAAGGTGGAAAACACTTTTTGAATAAAGATCTGTTTGATTTCAGCAAAGTGATGATTGCAAAGGCAGAAGATCTACAAGCTATGACCATCATGTCCATTCTACGATACCTGTTGGTTGCCCTGGTTGGTAGAAATGCAAGCAGGAAGGCGGCTTTCTCCTTGAAAAGAACATACTTTGAGGAAGTGATTTATTGTTAGAACGCCAACAGAAAAGGGTTTTGAATTTCTTCTTCTTTCTCTACACCCATTTCAGCTCATGTCAGGTATGTAGGCTTTCTGACCAAAATGTCTCTTGTGAAGAAGACAAATACTGGTGGGTGCTGGTAATACAAACTAAGCTAATCCAGTACACAGGAAAACCAAACCACACAGGCACTGGGAATAATGTGTTTCAGCTTCAGAAAATGTAGGAATACTGACCACTTCACAATGTCAGGATTCATCCAAAAGGGCCTCACCTTTCTTTGGAAGGTTCAAAATCCTTCAGCCTTCTCTTCTCTGTCATCGATGCAGGAAATTAGGTCAGATTTTGTAGTATGAATTTGTGAAAATATGAACCTTTTTTTCCCCAATTAAAATGAAAGTTTAGTCTTTAGGAAGTCTTTGCTTCAGGCCAATGCAGAATAAGAATTTTTTGGAAAAATCTATCATTTCGGTGAAATGAAAAAATCCCCATACCTGGAAATATCTCGTGGATCTAACAACTCTCATGCACCATTCCAAAGTAAGGAAAACTGGTGGGAATGGGCAAAGTATTCAAAAATTAAACAAAATTTCATTAAGTAAATCATCTGATAGTTTTAACTAAAAACTGATTCTGAAGGGAAGCTCTGCTTTTCCTCCAAAGCTTGTTCAAATATTTTGAATCAGTGTAGTTCTCAAACCAGGAGATGTTTACTATATCAATATGAAAGTCTTTTCACAACAGGTTGTCAAAAGGGTTTTAAAAAGAGCTGATGGGAAAAATGAATTCTTTTTATACCTAGAAAAATTCCTTTCATTTTTAAGCTGTTTTGTTGACTACAAAGTTTTCTTTTTCCAAATCCTGTTTGCTCTATTTCAGTCAGGTCTATATACAGCAGTCAAATGATTTGACTTAACAAGTCTTCAGTCTGACAGGCAACAAACTCTTTCACCTCTAACAACTCAGAAGAGAAAGTCTGCAAGTCCTAAGTATAAAATTAAAGTCAGAAAAGACAATGGGAGGTAGCTCTTTCCTCCTCTGCCTCAGTTATTAAAAGGTCATTTTCATAGACCAGTGACACTTCTCAGGCCTTCGCTCAAAAACAGAGTATGACACAGTGCCTATTATTATTATTCATATTAAATGATAAACAAAAACAGTAGGTAATTTTTTTTTTTTTTTTTTTGGTAAAGAGACTAGTATGAACACTCAAGAGTAAGGGGAATTATGTTACTTGACAAAGGAAATAAGCTAAAGTTAGAAATGGCTCTGAGATATCCTAAGATACGTCTCCTTTGT
>NW_020455788.1:4016654-4036291 GCF_003342845.1 Nothoprocta perdicaria
AAAAAGAAAAAGAAAAAGAAAAAGAAAAAGAAAAAGAAAAAGAAAAAGAAAAAGAAAAAGAAAAAGAAAAAGAAAAAGAAAAAGAAAAAGAAAAAAGAAAAAGAAAAAAGCCACCCTCTCACATGTTCTCTGCCTTACCTCATTAATTGCTAGAGTTTTTAACTTAATTTTCATTTTACTGCATTAATTTAAATGTATTAGTCTTTAGTTAAAATTTCACAGTTCTAGTAAATTGATCTGCACTTCTGCTTTTATCTGTCAACAATCTCTAAAAGTAGTTCAACCTCTGCTCTGTTTTCCTAAGAAGATTCAGGCTAAAAAAGTACTCTTGTATAACAAACTGAATGGCAAAAAACGACTTGCATCTATTCTGCCTAACTTAGATTTTTCCTACAGAAGGCTGTAGGAAAGCAACTGATAGGCCTGTATAAACCTCTTATTTAAAATGATACATTCCACTTGTTTTCTTATGAGCATTTATCATTTTGACTGAATATTGTTTTCTCCAGCCCTTTGCTTCATTTTGGCTTTTATCAGTTCCATAACCGTAGATCTGTAAAATCTACAAGAATAAGTGAATTCATTTATGTTCATTTATTTTCATCAGCCTGCTGACAGCTTGACAGGAAACCTAGATACCAATGCCACCATTTGCCCGGACTTGTTATAGGTCTGTGTAGGTCTCTCTGAGATGCTTATATATCTGCAGCTCTCCCTTTATGCTTCTCCTCCAACACAGCTGAATTTTTCAGGTTTGGACTATGCTTTCAAAGTGTCAATACAGACAAATTGCTCACAAGTGTCATTAGTGAGACATTTCCAGAAGAAGCTATTTCTACTATAAAAGCAAGCAAGAGGATATTCAAATAATCGCAACCCACTCACAGCTTAAAATTTCCAGGTGACAGTTGCAATCTCTTAACACAATCTCGATAGTGTGTTGGGAAAAAAAATTGTTGGTCATAGAACTATTATCCAAAGGATGAACTGAAACCCCAAATAGCTCAGATGAAACTATATTGCAAATCTGCTGATTTTTTGGTGTCTTGAGATCCACTGGAAGCATAAAATCTCTTTGTTGTAACTTTGCCTCCCACAAGCTAAGACAAATCTGCAGAAGTTTCTTTCAGTAGACACATCTCTTTGTGAGCTTTATAGTGAAGACAAGGGTCTTTTACCAACAAACTTCTTTAATCACTTTTTTTTCCAAAACAAGTAGAAAAGGCACATTATAGGAATTCTGAAATTTCGATCTTTTCTCATTCAGTAGTATATGGCAGCACATACTGCAGCAGTTACAACAAAATTCATGTGATCATTGACGAACATTCTAGTATTTCTCTTTTCTGTTATGTAATATTAGATTTCAAGGGGAAGTTCTCCTCTTTCTGAAGGTACTGATTATGCATTGCCAGATAGTACAGAAAGCTCAAGAGTCAATTAAGCTGCTGGATGTGATACTACTGTCTACATCTGCCTCTTCCACCAGTTTACGCTTCTTAAAATCACTGTTCTCTCTGATTGCCTGTAATGTTTGGCCACTGTCAAGTCCTGTCAAGTCTTGCGATTACAAAATTATGGATGTCAAGCTCTAAAGCTGACAGTAAACAGATTATTTTGTAAGATGCCATACATTTGCAAATGAAATTTCTGATTCTGCAATAGATCACAGCTGCATATGTTCAACATCTCAGTTCCTGAACACTTGCCATTTGTAGGCAACTGGTTATTTAAACACTAGGCCCATTTGTTTCCTCTATTCACAAATCTCCTTTAAGGATTGCAGCACTATATACCAGAGTCACTTTTCAGGTGTTGGGGGAATGGAGAAGGGATGACGGGAAGAAAAGTGGCTTCTGTAGAATCTCTCAAATTTGTTTGGCCTGTACCAAGGGACATTTTATCCGAGGTGGAGCACAGAGCAGGTAGAGCTGGGGACAGATGCCTTGAGGGAAAGCAAGTGCATCAGCTACCAGCTGGGATTGCCCAGTGGGTCCCTGTGTAGCCACATCACGTGAAGCAACCATAGCCATGCCTTCAAAGAAACTACTGCTGCATTTCCGGCACTGGCAGCTGTAGGTGTGGCTTGTTTCTCCTGCCCTGTGCTCTTGTACCTACCTAACAGTGCAAAAGAAATACATGAGGACTATTTCCCTGTTCCTCCCTGCTTTGTTCTCTCATCCCCACATACTCCCAAATCTTCCTTAGTGCTATGGAAGCCATGCACCTTTTTTTCATTCGTGTAGAATAAGGGGGAGGACAGCAGAAGATCTACTCTTTGTTACATAGTTATGTACAAAATAATTGTTAAAAGTGTATTAATTTTTACACAGACTATGAGGAAAAATATATAGGTGCCAAATCCTGGTTTCTTTCTATGCATGACACTAATGATTGGCATACTTCAAGGTTAAGTGAATGAACTAAAGAAATTATTCTTAGCCCTATGACTCTTGAACAATAACACAAGTCAGGACTTTTTTATTACTCAGTCAGACCAGCCTCATGTTTTCAGATAATCTCCTCTGCAAGTAATTTTCAAGAGTCTTTAAAAGCGACACTGGTATCCATTGAGACAAAACAGAGTGAGGAACAAAGAGCCTGAGGTGCAGAAGACATGATGTGGCAGTAAAAGCATTCATTAAACTAATCATCACTGTCTTTAATATGTCTTTAGGCAAATACTTTAATCTCTGTGTACTTGAGCTTCCCATCACTAAAACTCAGCATACTCAAGAGAACTTTAGCTTCCCTTGTTCTGATCTGTTTGTTTAGATTGCAAACTCTTGATGGCAGTCATTATGTCTTAAACTAAATGCCTAAGAAAACAGCATACAGGTCTTAGGTTAAGACTAAAGCTGCTACTGTCACACTGACAATAGAATAGAAACGATCATGAAATCATGTTTGCAGCTTTTCTTGGGACCATTTCTCAGAATGCACGTGTAAGTGAATTAAAAAATATGTAAATAAAGAAATGAAAATATCCTTCTAGACATTAAACTAATCTAAATTAATTCTCCCAAGGAGAAGCTGAGATCTTGATACACCACTACACTGCAGATTCTGGACATAGGTCTGTTGACCAGGTCTGATCACAGAATCACTGGCCACCACTGATCTACCTACAGTCTCCATGACAAACAGGACAAAAGCTCCAGATTCAAAAAAAAATTAGAGCTAAACCCAAACCTCATAACTCTTGTTCATTTAGTCTGCATATACAATAGGAAGAACATATGAGGGTACATTCTGCAGGCCTTGTTGCTAAGTGTCAAAACCTCCCTAGCATTATGTCTTTTGTAAGGAAACTTGATGTTAAAAACACAAAGAAAAGAGTCAAGAACAGCTGTGGACTTTGTAATATAGCTACACAAAGACACACAATTCAAAACAAGAAGAGAGAATGAAGCAATAACAAAACAGGGAGCAGAAGGGGGAAATGTGAAAAAGGCAAATAATTTCAAGAGAAGAGACAACAAAGGAAAGAAATTGCCATGAATATCTCAGTTGAAAAGAGAAACAGAACTGCAACTTCTTTCTAACCTCCAAGTATTTCCTTTTAAACCAGTCACAAAATGTTTCTCATCTTAAAATAGACATTTGTTTAGTTTTTTTTTTCTTCAATAAGTGAAAGAAAGTTTCATTTCTAGGCTAAAATCTTCACCCTTCTAATGAGCTCTGTTGAGGTCACACCTGGAAAACTGGGTGCAGTTCTGGGCTCTGCAGCATAAGAGGGATGTGGAACTCCTAGAGAGGGTCCAGCGAGGAGCAACAAAGATGATTAATGGACTGGAGTATTGATTGTATACGGAAAGACTAAGTGAGCCAGGCCTGTTTAGTCAAGAGAAGAGAAGATTGAGAGGGGATCTGATCAATGTGTACAAATACCTGAAGGGAGAATGTCAAGATAGGGTCAAACTCTTCTCAGTGCTGGACAGTGATAGGACACCAGGCAATGGGTACAAATTGAAACACAGGAAGTTCCATCTCCATGTGAGGAAGAACTTCACTGTGAGGGTGACAGAGCCCTAGAACATGCTGCCCAGGGAGGTTGTGGAGTCTCCATCTCTGGAGGTCTTCCAAACCTGCCTGGATGCCACCCTGTGCCCCGTGCTCTGGGTGTCCCTGCTGGAGCAGGGGGTTGGACTAGATGATCTTTAGAGGTCCCTCCCAACCTCAACCATTCTGTGATTCTGTGGGAAAAAAAAAAGGGGGGGGGGGAGGGGGGCTTTGAAGGGTATATATCATTATCATCATGATAATTTGGGTATTTAAACTCCCAAATTATCCCAAAATCTATACTGCCATAAGATCATCCATACTGCCTACACATAGGTTCACATACTGTTTGATTCTGCAGAAAGCAAACTACATCTTTAAAGTTGGAATCTTGAATTCGGGCCAGGTCTCCTTGATTTCCTAGCAGCCTTTGTCCAGGCTCTGTATTTCTTGATATCACCGCTAAATCGAGCACTTCCAAAAAATACACAGGTGTTATAGTGTTAACCCATGCAGGCACCAGGCAGTTTTTAGGCTAAGCTAAGAACTGGCAAGTAGAGAATATAGTTACCTAGCAACAATTTTTAGTCTTTTGGGGAAGGCTATGTTAGATTTATGAGGACAGTAGAAATGCATTCCAGGAAGATCTGATTGCATTCTATTTAATAATGATTTAACATATTAATAACGCATTTAAACAAATTAATTCCTACTAAAAATTTCAGAAGAATATTCAAGATGGTAAAAGACTTGCAAATTTCTCTGTTTTATTAATTGAGTGTAACTATTACATTCTATCATATTCTATCTAGAATTACAGCTGTTAGAAGTTCTCTCTCCTTTTGCAGTGATGCAAAACACCTAAAAAAGTTCATGCTTGAAAGGAGCTTTGCATCCCAGAGCTATATCTAACCTGCAGGAATGTCACACAGGTCCCATAATGGCCATGACAGGCCCTCTCTCCGGTCAACCTCCTCAAACCCAGGGCACTATTGCTTCTATTGAAAAAAAAAAAAAAGCTTGAAAATTTAAATTTTCATGGAAGCTCCAGCTAATAGCAGTTCTGACCCACTACAGAAGGTATACAAACGTGGGACATGCAAATCATTTTTAGTATACTTGTTAACTATATAGATGACTTAGGAGGAGAAGACATATGAGGAGAATTAAACAGAGGTAAAAACTGATTGTTTCTATGTGAATGATCCTGGAAATTTATCAAGTTCAACAGGCTTAATTCATAGAAACCTGTCTTTTAACCTCCCCCCCCCCCAATAAAGTCTGAATAAACCAAAATGATAGTTTCTTTAATGTATTGAGCTAACCTAGACAGAGAGAAAGGTAGTTCTCTGACTGTCAGAAACAGTAACAGTAGTGAATACACCATTCCCTTTTTATTACTTTCTAAACTCTTTCATTTACTTTCTTTGGAAAAAGCCATGCCAATCTTTTCAGTTTCCCTATGCAGAAGTATTTCCAGTCAGTAATCAGTTTCATCACAGTCTCTAGACTCCTGCAATTTCCTTTGCCAAGTCAAATAAAACATGGACATAGCATACAGTGCCAGCAGAAAGCTGTAAATGGAGTAGGGCATACAGTATGCTCTTCTCCTCATTAATAACTGTAATAGCATCTAAGTATACTGGAAGAATACACATATCCTTCTGCAAGCGAACATCATATTCAAAGCTGGGGATTAAAGTACTTTTATTATCCTTAAATACTAGGATTATATCACGTAAATTCTAAGCAAGTTAACCTTGCCAGTTGTCTAAACCATCTACATAAAATACCATTAACAGGGACTTAAAAAGAGAAGCAGAGCTAAACAGTCAGCATATGTTCTCATGAACACAAATTGGAGGATTCACTGAACTTTTTAATGTAAGAAAATCTCCACATACCATAATTTACTGCAGTTTAAAAATCCTATCATAGTATTGGCTACCCTCTAGACCCATGCTTTAGGGAGCTTGTTATCCTATTTAACCCTCTTGAGACAATCCCTTCAGCAACATTATGCAACAACAGTTCGTGAAATGCATTTCTAATTTATGCTTCTGTGAAGGGTGACATTGGGTAAGGAGTTAGGAATAAGGTTGGGATGACCAGCAACCCACATTAACCACAATACACATCTTGACATTATTAGAACGAACACATCATTACCAAAATGTTAGAGCCATCAAAGGCTTCAATTCAGCAACAACTACATTTTCTTTGAGTGCTTGGTATGTAGGTATCGGTTCTTCCCTCTCCTGGGCAATATCATTATGCAAAATATTCTCTGCTCAGCAGACACTCAATCAAGTAATGACATATTGCCTTTTATGTAAACATGCATTTGGATCCAATTTCTGTAAAGTCTCTCCAAGATAAAACACAACTTTATTTAAAGATTTGTTGGTGACAAAAGGTCTATATTTTATACTAAAGAGAATTCTAGAAAATGCATTTTGCTATTGATACACACAGGACTGCCAGTAAGTTTATGCTCTGACACAGAGAATGTGCTTTGCAAACAGGACCCATATAGCATCAGCTGTGTAAATCCTTGATTTGTGCTTGTACTAACTGTTTTTGCATCTCATTAGCATATACAACATGATCTGGCAAATTGCACAAACAATATAACTTGTGGTCCCAGAGAAATTGCTCAAGCAGACTCAGAAACACTGACAAATGCTGGGAACAAATATCATTATCTAGCATTCAGGTCCCAAATGGAACTCATAGATCTTGAAATGCCTTTTTTTTTTTTTTTTTTTTTTTAACTGTAGGAATTAAGAAGCACATGACAGAGGAAAGCTAAATATCAGGAGCATAAACCACTAATTGCTGACTCCGTGCATTTGTAAATGAAACACAGCAAGCAATATTCCTCCTTAAAATCCTTATGGGTCATACTGCCAAGTTTGGCTAGTTCTTTCTTCAATTACATATGGTGATCTTACATGGATACGATCTATTAAAGGTAAATAGATGTAGTACATATTTGCTTTTAAATGTAAAATATATTGCTTACGCTGTTACCTCTTACAACCTTGGAGCAAGGGTATTGCTTTTTCAAAGCCTGTGCTAAGCTGCACCTACCTCTTCACTTATGCTATGAGCTTTATTTTCTTAAAAAACAAATGTGGGAGATGTGCTCTGGTTTTCCTGCTCTGTACTAGCAAAAAAATACCACCGACAGCTGAGTCAGGTCCTCAGATCCAAATACTTCAAATAAATGTCTGAAATGTCTCCTTGATTAAAGCTAAAGAACCTGTGCTAAGATAATTGCCACATCTTTCTGGCAGACAGCTCACATCAGCAAATGATGGGCATTTGGCAATCCTTGAACGGCATGACAGACGAGCTATGACATGAGGCATGACAGCATATTGACATTACTAGCTGTTACTTACATGTGATCACATCTCCAAGCCAAATATTAGCCTCAGCATTTGGCCACTACGGGAATGTCTTGAGACAAATAGTCCACTCTTGTAGGTAACAATTTAATCAAGAGTTCACTCATACTCCAGGTAACTAAAGATCTGATTTAGAAGTCAGGCAGAGATTAACATGGAAATATCTGAAAGAGATATTCATGGCTTTCCCCTTTACTGACTGTGCCTAACTCACCTGCACTTTAAAGGAACCAAGCAGATCTTTATATGTAATTGAAATGAGTCACATCACAAATTCCTACTGTACTACAGCCTGGATTAGATTGTGAACATATAGCGCTGTGTTGCAAAGTGTGATTGCTTTAAACACACCACCTTTTTCTAAGAACTCAAAACATTTCAGTGCTGATTGTGTAAGTACAGTGATGTTTACTGAAGGGAGAATATACATTCTGAGAAAGACATTTAAATTATCGTGGCTATGCTATTGCATATCAAAACGTAAATATGTGCATCTCCCACAGGTTGAACAAGAAGAAAAACTCCTGCTCTCACGGAAGTCTTCAGTAACATTCTCTTACTATTTCATCCACCGTCTCTGCACAGTATTGCTTCTCTTTCTCATATACACACCACTTCTGCTGCCCATCAGGACTGACTGTCGCTACCTTCAAGCAACACATAACCAAAATCATGCCAAGTTAACTCAGGACCAAAATGCACTTTAATGGAATGGAAGTCCATTTTAATGCTTTGCTTCCGATGCCAATGAAAGCACTCAGCTTTTCAAAAGTTGGGTGCTGACTCACCTACCTTGAATCCAAAGACAGACCATGTCATTATGTAAGTATAAGAAATTCAAGTGAGAGCTTCAATTCAGAACCTTATGCCATTACCCTTTGGATCTTGATCATTACTGACAGGGAGCTTTTCACAACATTTTCGCAGTGGTCTTCAGCGAGAAGAAAGAAAAAGAGGTGAAGCTAGTCTTTCCTTTAAGCAGCATTAAACATATACTTCAGATTGCAAAAACACTGTCACTGGACTAATATCCCTGTTTAGATACCTAAGGATATGGAATAATATCTATATTCCACACATGAATACTAATAACCAAATCCCTAGCTATGTGGCAGTGACTCAGGTGTCAAGTAACATTGCAAAATACATGTAGTTGACCACCACAGAGGATCAAAATCCTTTTAAACCCATAAGGCTAACATGTCCTCGTTATAAAGATGCCATTCAGGGCTCTTTGCTCTGTGGTTTGGTATTCCAAAGCCATGTAGAAGAACACTTTAATTTTCCTGTGTCCTTACATTATGGATTGATGGAAGGAAAAATTGAAAGTTAACTGGGGACAGGCTACAGAAGAAGCTGCTGAACATATGATCATCTCCTACTTGTCCTTATATGTAATAGGTGCGATTGTATCTGTAACCTACCAGCTAGAAAATACCCAGATGCCAAACAAAGTAGTGTACTGCTCTTGTACATGTCATTTATATGACTGATTTTCCAATGAGAGCACAATTAATTTACCAAAACCTAAATTTGGGGGGAGTATTTGCATTTCATTTAACCTATCATCATTCAGTGTGCTACTGCAGGATGACAAAGTGTTTCAAATGAAGGTCATGTTGCTTACTAGGCTGATTATAATCACAGTCCAATTCCCCAAATAAAAGTGACTGAAATGTTCTTGGCATTTATTTCAAGAGTGACTCTTAGGATATTAGCAGTATAACATCTTACAAGTCATGAGCTATCCGCACTTAATTCCATCAGATGTGACTGATGGGCTTCTCATCTAGGGTGGATTGGAAGCCTAGCCAAGCTGGGTTTTGCACTCCAGGGCATATAAGCTTGTTGCAAAGTCTCTCCCAGCTTAGCAAATATCTTATTGACACATAGAACATTCAAGGCAATAAAGATACATCATGTTTATCACTGCCTTCACAGCATGCAAAGATATGACGCTGGGGCATTCAGCCATAGCAACATTAGACAACCATGTATTTCAACCTAAGCTACTGGGAATAATGCAGGACTCAGCTGATAACCTCCACATAGACATGGAGGACTGCATTTAAAATAAGATGTTCCAATTATTTTTAATGGGTGGTAGGGGAGGTTGGTTATTGTTTTGTATTTTTATTTCAGAAAGCTTTATTTTCAACAAAATAATACGTTCACGATAGACGTGGGGCTTAATATTACTCATTACTGAAAGCTGACCGCCACTTTCTTTTATAAGCTCCTGTTTTCAGTTGCTTGTATTTTTTTCCAGCCAAAGAATTTTTGGGCTGAATTTTCATGCTGAGTATCTGTCTCAAAGCTTTTTATTTTGGGGGGGAAGAGGGTACAATTTCAAACACAATACATTGGTCTGTTTTGAAATAGTCTTCGGGGCGGGGGGCGGGGGGGGGAAAGCACTTCAGTGTCCTTGTGTTTTGTAGCAGGATATTGGAATTTGGCTTGTGGCTGAAATATGTGTTAGGCATGGGCTGCTCCTATAAAAAACATCATAGAGTCATTTAGGGTAGGTAGGACCACTAGAGGACATATCAAAACAGGACCAAGAAGTTAACAGCTTACAGCCTTAAGGCTTTGAATTTTGAGTATCTCCAAAACCACATATTCCACATCCATTCTGGGTAACTTGTTCCACTGTTAGACTGTCTTTGTGGTGAAAATGTTTTTCCTAATATCTAATGAAAATTCCCCTTGTTTGCAATTCCTCCCCTCTCCATCCCCAAAAGAAACGACTACCTGGAGATGTTACAAAATAATCTGTTTGTGAAGGGGGAGAGGACCTTACAAACAGGTTAGACATGCAAGCATCTATCAGGAGTAGCAGTGAATAAATTGCAATGTCCTTTTATCGTCTTTCCCAACTCTATTTTCTTTGATTTTGAGAAATCACAATTAAGACTGTTCTGTATTCTTTATAATCTGGTAGTACTGAGGACCATATTCAGGTATACTTTCCAAAATTCTCTATGGCTATGGACAACCTTAGGGACTCTCAGGAATGGAGCAAATCAAACCATGATCAGGTTATACATAGTGCCAAATTCAGGATAACTGAAGATGTAATGGGGTTCTAATCACTTTTGTAATAGCAGTTTCAGGTTTTAAATGGATAAAAATCTCATTGGAAAAGGATTCAAACTGGCTAATATGGCAGCTGGATGAAAAAAAAATACATTTACATGAGTTACATGAAAGACCCTTTAAAGATTCTGCCCTCTTCATTGATGATGAGAGAAGATAAGGACTGTAAAGTCCTTACCAATGCAAAGACCAATGCCCAAGTGTATGGCTAAACATCCACCACACTATGTGAAGATGGCAAGAGTTTTCTGACCACTGCAATAAGAGAAGCTTCTGTAATACACGTTTCTTACTCAAAAGTACAGTATCTGTTTGCTACATTATGAGCAGGGCAGCTGCAGTACTTTTTAATAACTTAGGGTAGGCATATTGATTTTTATGCTCTTTACTCCAAGGAGAGATGCTGAAAAGCAGTAGCTCAGCTACTCTTCACACTGGAGTCATTTACCTGCTCGGGATGAATTACTGGAAGATGGTGAAGAATCGTACGCTTTCTCTCGCTCTCTTTCTCTCACTCACTCTCATGTTTTATTTTCCCCTTCACTTGCAGAATTGTTCAAGCTGGGCTGCATATACTCATATGAAATCGTTACACAGACAGTAACAACAACAACAATAAAAAAGCAAAAACAAACAAAACCCCAAACCCTTATTTTTTAAAATAGATAATATTAATAGAGAAAGCTGTTGTCTCGAGTTTGCTTACTCTGATCTTTTCCTGTTACTAAGAATTTGCATAGCCAGAAAGGTCAGAGTCATGTCATGAGAATAAGCAGTCTCTGGCCTAAATCATTCCCTTCGCACCAAACAGGCAGATTGTGCCACAGAAGCAGAAATTCAGAGCTGGAGGCCTTAAAACACAGACAGACTATCTTATGAAAGCACCTATGGCAGTGAAAAGGCAACTTAACAGGGAATCACAAAGGTTATAGGCTACCTGTGCTCATTCTGTGCCTGGACAGACACAAGATTTGAACAAAGCAATAATTCCATTAGCATTCTAGTTCCTGAGTCTAATACTACCAGCCATAAATTCCACAGGGGTGGATGTAAAGCAGAACCTAGAAAGAATAACAAATTCACTGAGAAAAACAGAGTGAGCTATGGAGGGAAGACAATAGATGTAATTTGTTTTAAATATTCTTTTTATTTGTATAATTTAGAGATTACTTGCTTATCATGGCATTTAAATTCCTTCATTCTTAGTCTGAAGATCCAAACCTGGCCCCAATCCTAGCCCATACGAGAAGCTACTCACCTCATGTAAGCCACGTTTTGACTTACAGCTCCATAAAACTGAAGTTCAGCTGATCACACTATTTTCTTCTTTAAAGGTGATGCCAAATGATATGGGAGGGAAAGCCCTGTCTCCAAGGTCTGTGTTTTTTACCTAAATATAATGTTATAGTGAATCAGCTCTATATCTCCTCAAAATACATTCCGCAGCCCAGCTGGGGAGGGAAGAGGAGGAGGGGAGGTTAGAGGCTTTTGTTTGTTTGTTTTGAGGCTTTTTGTTTGTCTGTTTATTTGTTTGCTGTCTTTTTTTAGATACAGCTTAATAGATAGCTGGTCTACTGAGGTATATTCAAGCTCAGTGAATTTGACATGACATGGATTGCTTTGCAATTCAGAGGTCCATACCTTGTGCAAGCCACCTATTTCTCTCCTACCCTGATAATACAGGTAAGCTTTTGCCTGCAATCTCCTTGGGAGGAAAACAGTTTTCTTGCTTCTCTAGCACTTCATATGATACCACTTCTAGTTACAACCACATAATAATTCTATGAATACAAATAATTGGCCTGGAATGAAGCATTCCCCAGTGGAGTTCTTTCAAGCTTGAAATCGGTGATTTTTCCTCCACCATGTCCAGCTAAATCACTGTTTCTGAAGGAACAGAAATTTTAAAATTCTCACCTCCAGGAATGAATTGATCCTAATGTCCTTCAAAGTTTTCTGCCTAGTACGTGAGAGCGCAAGGCAATGGGTTCCATTTGATGTGCAAATCACTCTTCCTGGCACAACTGGGGCCTATATAAAATCATGCATGATATGCCCAGAAACACTACTCTAAAGGCTATTACCTGAATGTAGTTTAGGATGTGAGAATAAGAATCTAAAAGCTGTAGTGAATAGAATTCACGCAGTGACAAAACTATGGTAGATAAATAGGAACAGCTGCCACTATTCAAACTCCAAGAGCACATTTACAGGGAACAAGATTGCTTTTTAAAACTGTCAATTTTAGCAGGGTGGAAAGTAGTGTTTGTTCTAGTTCATTTCAGAGTTTTTCATAGCTAATAAATGACTTAACCATAAAAATTACTATTGAAACTGAACAGCTAACAGCCTGACTATTGGACAATAAAGCTACTTAAAAAGTTATTTATCAACATAAATGATTTTGCATAACCGACACATTTTTATGCAGAAAATGATGAAGTAATATGCCACTGATTTTTACAATGTAATACCCTGTGACTAATGATTTTTTTTTGAAAATCATTTTACACTTCTAACAATTTTATGAGGGAGCTAATGATTTTATATGACAAATGGTTATGCAAAAAAGAATGATTTTGTGCAGCTAATGGCTTCATACTACTAATGAGTGAATACCACTCCTACAATTTTAGTGCATATTGCTTTCAGAGCGATCATTCATCCTAAAGATATTTTATGCCTTTTGTAAAATTTATTGTGTTCTAGTCCTTTGTAAGATGTATTTCCATATGGTTCTCATGTTTTTCTGCATACTAATGATTTTCCAGTATGGTTATTACATATTAAAATGTGTACCATAAAAGGCATTCTAAAACAAATTCTCTTTTATGTTGATTCGATATTGATAGTGCTTTTCACTCTCTTAGTGAGTTATTTTTAGTTAATTTAAGGTTCTAATCTGGAATAGCCATCTGCTTCTAATCATTTTAGCATGTTACTTTTTGTTCATTTGTGTTTTGCTAAGTTAATTTCTACTTGGAATGGAAATTATAAAATATTCTGCTCTACCTTCAAGGAATGCTAAAAAAATGCTTCATGACATCCAAATATATACAATGGAGTAAACACTACTATATCCTACAAGACCTTTTCCTTGAAAATTTGTAAAGACAGTAAAAAATAACCATGATATCCTGTTATGTTTTATGACAAGTAATTAAAAGACACTTTGCAATTTCCAAATTAAACTCATGAGAATGTAGTATCAATGGAATTTTCACCATCCTCAGACTAGAGCAGATCTGAGGAGGCTAAACAAGGCAATAGGACTTGCATGACCATGTCACCAACCAAGCTCTAACTCCTCAGTGCCACCAAGCAAGTAAGGCTGCAGCCAGTCCTCCTTGGCTCTTGCTTTCTGACTGCATTTTCTGGTCTTTCTTTTTCATTCTTCCCTTCATTTTAATAACAGTTTGATTGAACAGCTCAGTGCTGCATCTGTCACCTGAAGACAATGATTTAAATACCTCTTTGCCAAGTGTTTGTAAGTTTGCTATATTTCAGACTTGACGTTAAGAGTATGCTTTGTGCATGTGGTAACTTAGCACGACGACAGAAAAAGTCACTGCGAAAGACAGAAGCTGTTTTTTTCCTCTCTTTTGCCTTCTTTTCAAATGCCTTTTACTTGCCTCTGTCTTCAGGAAAACAGGACTGACTTTAAGCACAAGAGCTTCTTCCAGCCCCTTACAATGAAGCTTTTCCTCCAAAAAGGATAGTTATTGCCAGAGTTAATATAAACTAAAATATAAAATACAAACAAGAGGATTCCCTGAAAACTGCTGGCAGCTAAACAGATTGTGTGATATTTTTAAAATAAGTCTTTTAAGACTTCGTTTTTTACCTCAGTTGTTTTGCCTTCTATTTCCTGTATCTTCAGTAAATAGTTAAAATATTTGAATGGTGGTAGTTGCTATTTTCCTTAGAGCTGATGCCTCTGTGTTTAAGCCCCCTCTAACTGTTCGATCCCAAGTAGTGACAAAAGCACGTTACATGAATGCCTCGGACATTTGTGGGATTTTAGGTATGTTACAACTTGCAGTTGCCATGGTGTCCACAAAATCTGATACTAGTGAGCACTGATAAACTTATGTTTTTGATGAAGTCTCCAACTACCTTTGAAATATTTCCAATATTTTCCTATTCATTTCTTACGATGTAAAAATGCATTCTGGTGGTCTGGCACAGGAAATATTTACTTAGCTGACTTTTTTTTCCATTTTGAAGGTGTTTTCACTGAGCTTTGAGCTTTTGGGGCTAGCAGGATTCTGACATCAGTCTAACTAGACTCAAGCAAGTTTAAGTATCTCCTATCACGCTGCAGAATCTAGTATAGATATGGCCTTCCTCAGAGAGCACTGCACAATAGCACAGTCCTAACTCACAGCAGCAGGCACTGTTTTTTACCAAATTCGTTCTCTAACTCTAAATGAATGAGTTTTTATTTTTCACACAATCTCGAAATTACTGTTACTATTAATTAATTTGTTTAGCTAAAGGACAGGGTATTTTGAGACACGAGAAGCTGTTTATTCAGTTACTGCATACCTCCCGAGTCCACTTGAGTTAAGCCGCCCTTGAAATACCTCTTTCAACGACAAGGATTCACTCACATTTCACTGAACTCACAAGAACTAGGGAAAAACCTGGCCTAAGGCAGCTAGAAACATTCAACAGCAGAAAAAGAGCTCCCACATTTGAACTATGCAGCAATTCAACTCCCTTCTCAACCAAAACACTGAACGCTGTAGAAACCAAGCATTCACATTTTGTTGCTTGGACTCTGAAATATAATATTCCAGCTTCTCTTATTATTTATTGTTCTTGAAATGAAATCAGGATGGTATGAACTGCGCTTTATACAGTAGTTATATATTTATGCTTAAAAATACAAGATTAAGAATGCTTTTTTCTCTAATCTGTAATACGAGAGGCAATGCCTTACTGTGCAAAGATGTTTATGAGCAAAAAGAATACTGTTAAACTGATGCCCAATTCCTTTAAGGTGCCTTGGTTTTCTTTTGATTTATACGTAAATGATGTCAGTTGAAAAGGGACTTACAAACCTAGAATAACATGATTAATAGAGAGATCATCTTACAGAGATCATCCTATAGATGGATCTCATCAATAGAGAGATCATCTTATTTGTTTTTCATTAACAAATCACATAAGAACTTACTAACTCAGCCATTGCTCATACTGCTTTATGTGTTTGACAACTCAGAAACCAGCCATTGCTAGCAGCCCAAAGAGTTTTAATTATCAGCATGATGAACATCTAACCAACGGGAAAACTAAGACGGAAAAAATAAAAAGAGCCACACATTCATTAAATGTGTGATTTTGATGCATGCTACTATTTTAATATGTATTTTCATACATTTAACAAATATATTAACTATATTCAGCAATGCAGATGAGGGGCAGAAAATCATTAACTATGGGGTAGTAAGGATCTGTCTTTGGAAACAACATTCTCCTCTGAAGAACTCATCTGGTGTAACTTTGCAGGATTTGCCTATGGAATAGAGGATGAGCAGAGGTGATGTAGGAGGAGATGAGCAGAAGACTGCAGAGGCAATGGCGAGGGCCTTATGAGCTTGCTTTTTTCCACTTACTCATGTTATCTTCTCCGCACATTTACGTACCATGAACTGATGCAAACTGGCAGACACGCATACATAAATCTGTGGTGATCTGCTCTCTGGAAAGCCTTAAAAAGCAAATTTTAACAATTATGTATTTTTTATGACCCTATGTAGTACTACTGGAAATTGGAGGAAAAATATTGACATATCCAGCCAAATCTTGTTTTAATGTAAAATGCCTTTAGCAGATCAAACATGCTTTTAAGCACTTTACACATTTTGAAACAGTAAAGTCCATGGTTTTGGTGCATTAAAGATGAACCTATTAGATTGGGAAAGTGTAGACAGCCTACACCACTATATAGACCAGGTCCCAGAGGTAATGGAAGTGGTTTAGAATAGGATTAGCATGCTATCTAACTTCCCTGTAGTTCTATGCTTACCTCTAAAAAGCTTTTGTCAATAATGTCATTGTTTTTGCTTGCATTCCTTAATTAGGTCTTGCATATTTCTTTTATTTTTCTTTGCATCTAACAAAAATCTCATCAAAACATGATAAACCCTTTGTGTTTAATTCAAGTGTGTCTTCATTTTAGTAAGCTCAAGATATAAGTTACAGGGACAAGAATTCTGGATTCTACTCCCAGTTGAGCGCCTGGCTTGCAGTATTTAAGTAACTACTTGAATTACATAAATCTGTATGGCTATATCAATATCAGTGGACATTTAAACGAAAATATGTGCTATGTTAGTGAAGAGACTAACTCCTTATTGACTGGACAGGTCAAAGACTCTCTAATCAATGGAAACAGAACAGACTTCTGGGTTTTACTGAAACAACAGATAAGTGCTGCTTTATTATATGAAATTGTGAGATTGACATGATACTTTTCAGTACTTGATAAATCATGAAGTTATAGATCTCCCTATAAATATTAACCGCCATTCCATTTCCACTGATATCATTATAATGGATCAAGGAATGGCAGGTGTAGAAATCTGTCTGCATAGAGAGGAGAAAAGTATTAAGAGAGATGTGGTAATATTAGACATACTGGATTAAATCATTCCTCCTTATCTTTTATTGTAACTGTACGTGTGTCAGGATGACATTGATGTTACTATTAAAAGGGACTTTGAGAGAGCCACAAGAAGTTATCTATATAGGGAAAATGCAAGGGAGAAAACAGATTCTGAAAACAGAAATGATGTTTTTCTCACAGAAGATACCACACACACATATTGAATCAAATGAAGACATGCGACTGTCATGCAACTCTATCTTTCCCAATAATAAGGACAGGCATACTGTCCACATATACTGGAACATGATCAGTATGCAGTATTGCCCCAGCTTGGCAATATATGGAAGAACATCATCAGGATCTTCTCATATAGGTATATGACTGGAAGAGACAAGCACACCCTAAAGCCAAGAGATCAAAAATACATATTTCTTGATCCTATACAGGATCTGGAAAATACGTACTCCTTTAAAGAACTATCCCAGAAAACAAACTGCATTTCAGGAAGGATTTTTGCTGAAATTAAATGGTCTATAAAGTCATGCTTTGTTCAGTTGGATCCTACACAGCCATACATACATCACACATTGCCCTTTTTATCAGTTTGCTTGGTTTGTAGAGTTCCTCACTTCAAATGTAGTGCTTTCACACCAAATTGTCATTAACAAGATAGCCTAAAGGTAGTCCATGGTTACTATTTACTTTGCAAACTTTGCTTGCACATTTCTGCCTTTTTATTTTTTCTGGACATCATGTACTATGTTAGCAGTTTTCACTTCCTGATTGAAAATATTTATGCACTTTAATTTTCAGTCATAAATTTTCATGTTATATATTAGATGCTGCTGTTGCCTCATCCTGCATAAAACTTTTCGCAAAGATCCAATAAATCTGTGGTTTACAACAAGATAAATGCTATAGGGGATGGTGCTTCTAATGTGAATCTTGGAATCTGAAGCACAAAACACTTGCATAAGATACACATATATTTATAACATGGAGATTTATAGGTTGCAATTTTGTTGGCCTTTAAAATTTTGGCATATACAGCATTGGTACTCTTATTATGGCAAAGTGAAATCAATATTATTAGAAAAATATGCCATTGACATCATTCTCCAGTGATTAATTCTTGTGACTTATCCTGAATTTATTATTGACAGAGTTGATTTGTTTAGATCCACAACCCAGTTGCTGTAAAGGCAAACCTGCAGACGCTATTAAAAAAAACATTAAAAGACAAACCAGGCACAGTGAGGGAAGGAAGTGAAGGGGCTTATGATGTCCCTTTTCTCTACCATGTGAGTTACTCAACTCCTACAGTGCATGCAGGGCAGCTTAAACACTGCACGAGTGCTGCAGGACACAGAAGCAAGTGAACTTTCAAGTGCTGCCATTGCAGGACTTTCAAGTGACCTTGCCAGCAGTCTGGAGTGAGCAGATGTACATTAAAGAACAACCTTAAAAAGATGACAGCCTTTAATTAGACTGGCATATTTTGTTCCTCAAATATGACATTACTGTAGCTAAAACAAAATATTTTTCCATTTTAAAAAACTTACCTTTAACCATTACAGACAAAACAATTACAGAATCCTTTTTTCTTAGACTTTAACATCACAATATGTGCAAAGTCTGCCTCTGAAGAATGAATACATCTGGCATATTTAACCCTGAATAGCTGAAAAGGCTGAGTGACTTAGTCCTCGGTGTCAGTAATAGATATAGCTCCAAATACACAGTTATTTTCTTTGTTTGTTTGTCTCAGAACACAATACCTTTCATACCAAATTCTCCACTACATTATATTCACTTTAAGGAAGCACATCAAAGATCCTAAATATCGTCATAAAGTGCAAAAGGGAAAGACTGACGATGTGCTGAAGGAAAGGGACGAAAGGCGGACTTTACTGTTGCTGAAACCCTACTCCATCTCTCTCCATTACTCCATCTTTGTAAAACAACTAGCGATTAACCAACTTTCAGGCAGCTCCTTAGACCGCCACCAAAGAACCTTTGCATTTCCCAGAAGTCCAATTATATGCAAATTCTGTTGTCAGAGCTGCTGCAGATAAAGATATGCAGCGAGCTCCTTTGTAAGCTTTATTTTTGTTCTTTCTGGCAGTTTTCATTAGCCTGCAAGTCATTTATTACTGTCAGAATAAATTAAAAAACAATAATTAAAATGGAAAATGTTATGCAAAATTAATTGTCAGATATCTTTTATAACAAATGCTTTATGCTTCTTTATGAAAAATACATGCAAAATTTTATTCTTGCTTTCACGAATACATTTTCCTCCTATAATCAAGCTAAATCAATTGAACCTCAGTATCAAGGTCTTTGTTTCTCTTGATCATTTATTATCAATAACTACACAACCTTAAACATATCTCTAGTTCTGGACATTTTTTGCACTCCTAGCTGGCACTTTTTACATGTTCTTGATTTTTAATCGTGATCTATCTTATTTTACTCATCCTCCAAATAGAGTTTTAGGGTAAACTGTA